>NC_053028.1:316436862-316610844 GCF_003073215.2 Triticum urartu
CCTCAAATGATGACACTACACCAAGTGGTGCATCAAGGAGAATTGATTTGCATGACTAAATCTTGGTAAAGCCATTTCTGCTAATTTCTAGGGTTTACCAAAGTTACATTGGCAACTTTGCCCAAATAAGCTCCAAATTGGTGGAAGGCCCTAATTATATGTTCCATTCCATCCTGTTAATTCTCATGGCAAGTGGAATTAATTTTCTTGCCCAAACCAACAACAAACACCTTCTGCCATTTTTCCAAAATCATCATTTTGACCTCTTCCACTAAACTCCATGAGCCCAAGTTTTTACCACAGCTGCCCCAGGTCACCTTCTACCTCCAGTAGCTCCCCCCTCTTCCAAAGCTCCATGATTGATGGGGTAAAACCCCATTTTCCCCCTCTGGACAGCCACTGTTCACCTCTCTCTCAACCTCTCTCCTCTCCTAGAGGCTCTCGAGAGCATCCAATGCTTCCTCCCCTTTCTTTACTACTCCCTAGCACTACTGGACACAAGTGGCCGTGCCCACTTCCCCTTTTTTATGCCATGGCATGCCAAAGGCGTGCTCCGGAGCGCGCTACAGTGCTCCCACACACTGTAGCTGCTCTCTGACCAAGCTACTCCACCGTGTTGTCCCCCTCCTTCCCCTCTCTCTGACCCCATGAGTCGCGTTCCAGACACCGCCCAGCTTGGCCAATGCATGCACCCATGCCAGGGACCCCTTCGAGCTCGCCCCGCTCCTCCTCTCTCTTCCTGGCGCCCTACTCAACGCCCACGAGCTCCGCAAACAGCCCCGAGCCTCCTCGCATGGCCACCACGGCCATTTCCGCTGGTGCCCATAGGCCACGTCCACAGTGAGCCATGGCCTCGCCATTTAAGGGCTCCCGAGGCCTCCCTCTGGATCCCCTCCGCTCTCTCTCCCTCCCAGCGACCCCCTGGACCAAACCAACTCTCTCCTCGTGCCCTCTATCCACCACCATGGCCAGAGCCTTCCCGTCGGCCTCTGCCTAAATTCGCGCCCGCCACTCCTCCTCCCCTCTAGACCGCACCAGAGCACTCCCACCATCACCGCGGGCCCCTCCCGCGCTTCTCCCTCTCCTCTCCATGGCCATGCTGTCGAGTTCCATCACCACCGTCCGCCTTGCCCACCGCGGCCGAATATGCGCTCGCGTCTGGCCACCCCTGCGGTTGTGGTACACCTCAGAGGATGCGGCACACTCTCCTGAGCACGCTGGTACGCCGGGCGTCGCCGGAGGTGGCCGGTACCGCCGGGGAGATCACCGGCGCCCGCTCGGCCTCGCCTCCCCTGCCCTTGCAATGTTCGAGCGGGAGGTAGGAGATGGCCTAACCACCGGGCCCCGCTCGTCAGTGACCCGGTGGGCGGGCCCCGCCCATTTAAGTGGAGACAGACCGGGTGCAACCCGCTTTCCCTGAAACGAAAGCGTACACACTCTGGTGCGCCTTCGACGTCGCCCAGCCACCGCGCGCGGCCGAGCAGCTGGGCCGGTCCTCTACTATCTCCCGCCTGGCGCGCATGATAAGGGTAAAACCCATCTCCTTTTTCTTTTTCTAGTAAACTTAAAAAAACAAATAATTCAAATGGACTCCAAATTAGATGATTCGAATTTCTAGTAGTTCATAAATTCATGCTATATCACATGGTGTAACTTTATCATTTTTCCAGAAAAACGTTCTTCACAAATAAATAGCAAATATTACTTTTCCATTTCTGGCATAAACTTTAGAAAATCACAGAGGGCTCAAATTTGATCCAAAGGCCATGATTCAAATTCCTAGATGCTTCTAAGTTCATAACTTGGCTTATGAACATTTTTCTTAATACTTTCTGTCCCACATAAAATAATGAGCCATTTCTTCATATTTGTCAACTTTGCAAATTCATAGGAAATTCATTTGAACTCCAAATCCAGTGAAACCAACTCCCAGATGCTTCTAAAATCATGATTTGCTAAATGGGTGCCTTAGCTCATTTTTCAAAAATATATTTCTGTACACCTCTTGCAAATCCATAAACCCCTTGATTCCATCATATTGTAATGTTCAGAAATATTCACTAATCCAATTCCAGTGAAACCACCTTGGTTATTTTTCATATGACCAAGGAAGTCCTAGGAAAGTCAAATCCATATTATGATTGTGTTGCTTATTATGATTGTTTCGACATTAGTTGACGAAGTAGACGGAGTACTTGGAGAAGGACCAGAAGATCTCAAGACTCTGATGAACCAGGCAAGCAGCCCTTTGACCATGTCTATGAAACCCTTTTTATGCATGTCATATAGCACTTTTATTGCTTGCATCAGAGACATGATACTGTGGTGACCACATGGGGTGGTTTGCCACCGTTACTTCCTCGTTGATACTTGCATTGTGCATGACCCTACCTTCTTATGAGGGTTATGCCGGTGGGAGTAGATAGGATGCTAAAGTAGTTGCTACACAAAAGGGACGGGAATATGCATGGTGATGGAGACAAAGTATTTTCAAAAGACTTTTCGAAAACCCTGTCGGGTGCCACTTATGCCCGAGAGAGATAATGAGATGGGTAACCACTTGATGACGAAGTGGTGTACCGTGTGTGTGTTGTTTTCGAAAACGGATTAGATTTAAGATTTGTCGACTGTCCCAACCTTACATGTGCAACCACTCTACCCTTGTATGGGAAAGGGCATTATTGATTACCTAGGCCGATACTAGCTTGGAGCCCGCATTACTAGTGATGGGCGAGAGTTGGTGTTCTCTCTCGGGACGGGGTCGTGCCAGGTTGGGCAGCCATGACTGTTTTCACAGGGCACCGGATACACCGTTGTGTCCCCTCTCGGATGTTACGATCTCGTGTGAGTCTCGTATGATGTACATCATGAGGATATGGAACAACGAGTGGAATCCTTGTTAGTGACGTCTAGGGAAAGAAAGTGATCGGGTGCTTACCCCGGGTACTTGAGGTACCGCGGGTCGTGGATGACACGGAAGTTCCCCGGATCTTGTCGGTAAAGTGTGCAACCTAAGCAGAGTGTAAAACTATTCGAATAGCCGTGTCCACGGTCAAGGACAGTTGGGCGGTGCTGCTTAAACTACATCCAGAGTTTTTCAAACAGTGTGTGTGTGTGTGTGTGTGTTGATAAGGCTATTTGGGTTAAGTCAGATGGCTTGACACAATGATCAAGTTGGATTGGTGTCCAACTCTGCTTATGTTGATATATGTAACTTTCTCATAAGGATATCTGTTCTCTCATGATGGATGCTTTACAGGTTGATAGATCATGTCATTGCACTCAAAACTAGCTTTCTGCAAATTACCTACTTAGTGCTGTATCATTGCATTATTGTGCCTTGTTCCAATCATGGGTTGCTTGCGAGTACATTCAAAGTACTAATTGGCTTGCCACTGGTTATTTAATTGGCCAGGCATTGAAGAACAGGAGTTTCGAAGAAGAGTTCTTTGGAGACGAACATGCGAACTAGAACGTTTCCCAGTCAGAATGCCTGTAGGGTTAAGGCAGATGGCATGGGTTCTACTTATCGACGAAGATTTCCGCTGCTTAAGTTTATTTGGTATTCAACCCTTGTGGCTTTATCTATGTAAGACTTGAACCATAATGGTATAATTTGTGTAAGATGGTTTGTATGGATGTAAGACTCTTGTTATTCAACTTCTGTGTGTTCAGTGAGCATTGATCTCTGGGATACTGAACAGTAATGGTGATCGTTGCACGTAACATCAAGATGCATTTGTATGAGTATTTTATCTTGTGAGAGAAAAGGATGAACGAGGGAAGGCCTTATTTGCAAATGTGGAGAGGTGTGTGGGTACCTTTTTGCAAAATTGCCATAGTTTCCTTCCTATCCGTCAGATATAAATCGGACGGCCTATATTGCAGGATGGCAGGCACACCATCATCACCAACTCGTCTATACTGTGTTAAAAAAACTCTGTTTTTTATAATTATATATGTTATATATATTCCCCTTGATTTTTCTTATGTATAAAGTTGTGATATAAAAGATTTTATATTTCTTTACAGAGGGAGTATCTCTCTGTCAAAATATATTTATGTGTAACTAGTTACTCCTGTCTTTCTACTTCCTTTCGCTGATATGTGGGGCATCCGGCAACGGGGTCCACGTGCCATATGCACAAATTAGAGTGCACAACTGCACGGTAGACACACCCCGGTCGTAGCGCCGCAGTAATGCCCAATGAGCCGTCAAATCACAAACCCCCCTTTCCAGCTTTAGCAGTAAGCTGGACGGACGAAGCGGCAATATTTCACTGGGCCTGAATCCCCTTCTCCCTCGTCTGCTTGTTCAGAGAAAACCCCCTCTCGGTGATTGCATAGGGTTTTCTCATGGAGAACCAAGTACGAATTCTTCATCCATCCCCGATAAATCCAAGTCCCTTGGTCGCGGGTAATCCTAGGATGGCAGCCGCCGCCGTTGATGCATTTTTCTTCCTACTGAATCTAGTGTGTTTCATTTGCAGTGCCCAAAGTGTGAGGACCCTACAGGTTTCTTCGCCCTCGGCGAGACGCCACACTTGTTCCTTCTCATCCTAACACAGGATTTTAAAACACGCACATAGTATGTTCCTAGAATCCTCTTTTCTATCCGGGAGGGTGGGTTTTTTGAACATGTGTCGACTAATTTGGAAATTTGGATTGCTATATTTGGATAAAAGGTACTAGTACCATGGTCAACACTGACGTGAAGGAGGAAATTATTTCTAGATTTGGATAGGGAATACATTGTGTTCTCATATTATTTTTCCTGCAGTGCATTCCTTGCTCTGCCAGAACACATGTACTCAAGATGCTCGGCCTTGCCATAACTGAATACACCAGTTTAATGGTCACAGTGAAGACAAGCCATGGATATAAGTTTCGAGTTGGGTTCATGAACCAAGAAGATCGCTGCTTTTTTTATGGCCGAACTTGGATAAACTTTCTCAAGTGTTACGGACTGAAAGTTGGCGACAATGTTGATGGAAATAGCAGAACCTGGTCTCATCTTCACTGCGATCTCCAGAAAAGAACAGACAACATAGAAGAAGAAAAATCAAATAAGACAAAAATGAAAAATATAAAGAAGTACAAAAACAAACCAAAAACGCAATAGAGAAAAAAATACAAATTTCATATCACAATACAGAAAAAAAGCAAAAAAAAACACGACCCAATAGAAAATATAAATAATGAGAAAAAAGATAAAAAAACAAACACTAAAAAACAAAAAAAACAACCCACCAATCAAATCAACAAATCAAAAAATCAAACAAACAATATAAAAAACATAAACCATAATCTAAACAAACCACAAAAAACAATATAAAAAAAAGTAAGCAAACCCACCAAAACATATAAAAAGAAACTCCAAAGGAACAAACCATTAAAAAAAAGAAGCAAGCCAATCAAAAAAGAAAAAAAAATAAAAGACCCACACAAGAAACAACCAAATAAAAGAAAGAAATAAACCAATAAGCCAAGAAACCAAAACACATAAGAAAAAAAAAAAACAAACCAAAGAAAACCATAAAAAACGATAAAAAAACCAATAAATAAACAAAAACACACAATCAAAGAACCGCAAAAGAAACCCACACAAAAAAAATAAACCAAAACAAAACAAAAAAAGAAAAAATAAAACAAAAAAAGAAAAAAAAATGAAAGCCAAGAAAAAAATTCCGAAAAACATAACAAACAAACAAACAAAAAATAAAAAAGAACTAAAAAAACTTCCATAATCACGCAAACAAAGAACAAACCCCATACCAAAAAAAACCAACAACCAAAATCCAAGACAAAAAAAAAAACTAAACAAAAAAAGAGATATGCAATAAAAATGACCAAAAAAAAATAAAAAAAACAACACCATAGAAAAATAAAAAATATAAATCAAGAAAACAATAGTAAAACGAGATAAAACAACATACAATTGAAAAGTAAACACAAAATAAAAAGTACCAACAACAGATCAAAAAAACATAAAAAAGAAACCCCCGCGAAAATAGTTAAAACAAAAAGAAAAAACCACAAAAAAAATAAGAACAATGTGCAAGTCAAAAGTACAAAAAAAAACCACATCGCATAATGAACAGAAAGGAACTAAAGCACCCAATAAACATACAACATCAGCAAAGAAACAAAACAAAAAAGAAAAAAGGACAGCCCAAAGCATCAACAACACAAGACAACAGACCAAAAAAAACAATAGCAGACATCCTCCCTCTCGCCACGAAAACACCCCAAAAACATCAGAAGAATCAACAAAAAGAACAAAAAAGACCAACCAAAAAAAACGAGACAAAAAAAAACAAGTCAACAACAACAAAGCCCGAAAACAAAGACCAAACAAGAAAATATATTAACAACCAAAAACGATCTCCAAATTAATAAAAAAAGCAAAAAAAAAACAAAACACACAAATAAACAGCATAAAACACAAAAAAAAAGAAAAAAAAAAAATACAGCAAAACAATCAAAAAAAAAGGATTAAAAGTATTGAAAACCCCAGAGAAGATGAAAAAACAAGAACCCGCAAGTAAACCAAAAGAAATAAATATGAAAAAAACAGAAATAAACAGGACAAAACCCCACATCAAAAAACATAATCAAAGATTAAACCACGAAACACACGACAAAAAAACAAAAGCACAGAAAAACAAAACAAAAAAAAAGAAAATAAACATAAAAAAAATGGGACTAAAAAAAAAATCACAAAACAAAAAAAGAAATAAAGATGCAAAAATAAACAAAAAAACCATATTTAAAAACAAAACACTAAACAAAAAATATGTATGTAACACAAAAAAACTAAACACCTAAAAAAAGCAACCAGAATAACAACAAAAAGACCCACCAATCACTAACACCCAAAAACACCTACACAAATAAAAAAGAAAAGTCAGAGGAATCACAATAGAGGAGAACAAACAAAAAAGAAGAAAAGAATAAAGTAAGCAGAGAGAAAGGCATCAGCAAACCATCAAAACCAAACAAGAAACAAACGAAACCAATAAAACAAAACACACAAACGACAAAACAAAAAAAATAACCTTAAAAAAAACACAATTAACAATCCAGAACTACCGTGCCATACAGAAAAAGAAAAAGATGAAAAAAGACCAGAAATAAAAGACCCCAAAAAAAATCCCCATAACAAACAAGCAAAGGAAATGAATAAAAATATAAAAAAATGAAGAAGCAAAACCAAAATAAACAAACAAAAGACAAAAATTTATACCATCAATCATAGAATAAAAAAAAAACAAAGATAACAAGAATAAAAAACAAACATAACAGGATCAAAAAAGAACCCAGACCACCAGACCCAGAAAAAAAACCATAGAAAGCACAACAGATAGAACACAAAATAAGGAAAGATAATACACGACATATATAAAAACCAGAACAAAACTAAAAAAATAAAGAACCATTCTAAACCCTAAACAGTAACAAGACAAGGAAACAAAAAAAAAGAAAAAAGAGCAAACAGCAAGAAATAGACAAATGCATCAACACACCATCATACAAAACAAGAAAAAACCACAAACAAAAAAAGATAAAAAACAGAAGTGCAAACAACATAAAAAAAAAAGGAGAGAAAATAATATTAAAATGCACCAAAAAAAAAACAGCAAGATGTAGACCAAAACAAGTGACCAAAAAAATCAACACATGTAAAAAATAAAATTGATAACCAAAAATTACAAAATAAAGAACGCCTCAAACCAAGAATGAAAACTAGAAAAAGATGATAGATCCAACAAAAATAAAACACAAAAAAAAAAAAAGACCAAAATAAAAAAATCACACGACAAAAATAAATAAGAACTAAACCAGAAGTACAAGACAATAATATCAGAAAGCCCAATAATAAGCAATGAAACAAAATAAACGAAACATAAAAAAACGACCTAACAAAAAAGAAAACAAAACAGACAGTAATATACCAGAACAAAAAACAAACCTATAGATTAGAAGCACACCAGATATACGAACCAAACATAAAACACACTAAAACACCCCCACCCTACAAAAACACCTCGACAAAACCCGCACCACCGAAAAACACACCTCGCTACGACCCAAAACAACAGACCCACCCAGCCACCAAATAGCAAAAAAAAAAATAAAGTAAAGAAAATAAAAATAGCAAAGAGACAAAAGCCACGCACGAAACCTACACCACTATGCAAAATTTCAAAAAATCAGAAAAGAAACACGCCGAACACCCAAAAAACATAACAACACAAAATCCCATGCAACAGGAAAAGAAAAACAACAAGAAAAACATTACAATTCAAAAAGAAGAACAACCATAGAAGTAAAAACAATAAAACATCCACCTCAAAACCACCCACTCACACCACCTCACTAAACCCACACACAAAGAAAATTAATCAACCCCAATCACAACAGAAAATCCACACACACACAAAACACATAATTAAGAAAAATAAAAACAAACAAGATAAAAAGCACAAGAGAAAAGCAAGAACCCAAAATTAGGAAATAAAAACACCCACCCAACCAACCTTACAAAATAAATACAGAAAGACCACCACAAAAAACACATCCGCCCACACACAAAGCCAACACATAACACGAAAATAAAGAAAACCACACACCAGGAAAATACCCCCACTAAATAAACCAAAGCCAAAAAATCACATAACAAAACACAAAAAAAGAAAAACCACAAAAAACCCAATAATCAACCAAAAAAAACCGAACAACAAAGAAAGATGATAAGAAGGTGACAAAATAGATAAGAAAAGAGAACACAACCCACCCCCACCCAAAAATAAAAAAATCCCTAACTTTAAACCCCAAAAAACAACATAAAAGAAATTAAAGTAGAAAGACAAGCCACACCCACACATCCACAATACTCAAACGAAACAACAACAACACATAACCCAGAACAAGAACCAAACCAAAAAATAATGTAATAAATAACCAACCCCAAACCACAACAAACGTCACACCGCAAAAAAAAAGAACAAGAGATAAACAAATACGGAAAAAACCCAACAAGCCACCAAGATATAAAAAACAAAACAAAAACAAAGAATCAACATAAGAGAAAAAAAGAAAAAAGAAAAAATGAATAAAAAACAAAGCAGAGAAACAGAACAAATCAAAATATAAGGTTGATAAAAACAATAAAACCACCCATAACAAACCACTGACAAATAAAACAAAATGAAAGAAAAACGCAAAAAGAAGTCAATAAAGACAAACAAAGAAAATAAGAGACACCATACCGTAAAAAGAAAGACTACATGATAAACAATAGAAAGACAAAAGAAGAAAAAAAAAAATATAGAAGACCAAAAAAAACAAGCCGAGAATCAACACAAAAAGATAACAAAACACAACAAGAAAATATCCAAGACATGTACCAAAAGATAATACTCCAACGATTCCCAAAACCACAAATAACTAGACCCAATAGGAAAAAAAAATATAATAGAAAAAGCAAAAAAAAGACAAAAGCATAAAAAAAACAAAAAAGAACCACATATTAAAACACATACAAAAGAACACAAACAAACATAAAATAACAACAGATATTAAGCTAATAAAGAAACAACCAGAAATATACAAACCAAAATAATAAAGAAAGAACAAAGAGAACAACATGAACAATATCTAATCTACACCGAAAAGACACACCATAGTGATGAATAACCCAATAAGAGAAAAAAAGAATATAACAACAGGAGAAAAACCAAAAACCAAAAACAGATATCAATGACCAGATAACCACAATATAAATCAAAACAAGAAGAAAACATACAAAAAAACAAGTGTTACGGACTGAAGAAAACGAATGTTGATGGAATAGCAAACAACTCTCATCTTCACTGCGATCTTCCACCCCGATCTGTTCCAATTGTTCATCCATGTTAGTTTTGTATCTGGTTCTTGCTTGTTGCCTCGATTACTTCTTAATCCACCTATTCTGTCTAACTAATCACAATTTAACTTTAGAAGTAGCAACGAATCTCTCACGAAGATGCTACTTCTAACTAATATTTTCTTATAATTGGTGGCACGTGTAGGTTTTTTCAGAGTTAAGCAGGCTTCGTTTGTTATTCTATAAGAACTCGCTGTTACTATGGCACTGAAGTTGACTGGACGACATCCACAAGTTCCTACACTTTATTGATCGTCTTGAGGTCCTTGTGGGGCGTTTCAATGGTGGAAGGCCACGTGGGATATGTGTGCCACTGCTGCACTCGTTGAACAGGTCCAACTGTGTCGAGAAACTTATGGTACGAGCTGTTTTCTGTTATATATGTTGTTCATAAACTCTTGCTTATACACAGTTTTACAGTTGTGATCTTCTTGAAACAGAAACTGCCCAGTTCTATTGTTCCTATACAGATGCCTGACCATGGTCGGGTCAGACTTGCGCTTGGTCACAACATGATGTTTATGTCGACCTACTCCATTCCCCTTGGAGGTGAAAAGATACTTATTCATGGGTGGTCTCAAATAATGAAGGCCCGTCCATCTTGGAGAATAGGACAGAAGATTATGTTCCTGCTTTTCCATGGCTCTAAAGCGAATATCCTGTTTATTGACCACATTGCGAGATGAAGCCGCTTTCAGAAGGTTGTGGATGCGCGGGGTGGCGCCTGGGCCTTGTCCTGGGGCTTGGCGGCCTCACCCTTGGTTAACTGTAGGCAAAGTAGCACTGTTCGAGGCGTGCTTTGTACGGTTGAACCTGTATAAGTACTCATACTGCTTTCAGCTATTTGGTTGTTAAGTGCCCCTGCTGGTTTCAGTTAAGGTTGTTAAGTACTCCTGCTGCTTTTACAGTCTGTCGTGTTTCTTCAGTCCTGTCTTCCTCCAGCCGCCAAAACCAAACCAGCGCGTGGGGCCGCCTGCTTCCGCTCCCACGGCTGGCTGCGCCTCAGCGCACGCATCTGCCCCACCGTCTCCTAAATCGTTACGCCGACCTCCGAGGCCTCATCGTCGTCCTCCACGCGCTTTAGTGCGCTCGCCGCGGCGCCCTCTCGCGTTGCCAACATGGTCAACAAACAAGAGGAATCGGCAGAGGACTGTACGTGGAGAGGATGACAGTAGGGGCCCACCATGTCCATGGTCAGATGCAAGGAAGTTCCTCATTTTTTGTTATATATACTCCATTGTTCAGCGTATGGAAAAAAATGCTTCCTGCTAGTGGTTTTCCTGACATCTGGGACCCACGACATTGTCAGCGTATATAGTCAATAGACAAGAGAACAGCACAAGATCGGCTGACACCTGGGACGTAGCTGCTCGAGCAGTATTTTTTGTTATTGTTGAGACGGAGCAGGGTTTGAACTGGGTTGTGGCCCGTCTAGCCCAGGCTTATATTTTATGTTCACCATGTGACCAGCCGCTATTTTTTCTTTGTGAAAATGAGCCAGTTTATTTTTTCTGAAGAATACCCAATCCAGGCCTACTTATTTTTCTATGCCCTGATGGGCTGCAACTCTTTCAAGACGCCTGCAAATCTTGAAAGTAATATGAAATGGGTTGTAAATATAAAAACAGATGACAAATTGGCAATTACTTTATAATTTCTGAATTTTTTCACATTTTCAGATTCCAATTTCACTGGGCTTTAACCTAATTTAAATATACTTCAAAGTACTTTAAATCTGGCTCGACATTTCGTATTAAAAATAGTTTGGAACCCATAGAAATATGCGAAATTTTCGTTTAAATTTTTAACCCTGGCCCTGGCCAACAAAAAAGGACTGCAATAAATTGCATAAGAAGTTGCAATGAGCTATATATAAATTATTAAAAATAGGGAATGGTCTGACTTGTGGGCCTATTAAGTTGACGCGTATGCAAGATTTTTTTACTTATTATATACGTCAACAAACGATTCTAGCAGACGTAACCGTTGGATGTCAATCCAACGGTCGTGTTTCTTCAATCTCTGATCTTCTTGCTCCAGCCGCCAAATCCAGCGCCGCGGGACCGCCTGCTCCCGCCTCCCGTGGCCGGCTGTGCTGCGCGCAGGCCTCACCCCTACTACTCACCACTGGCCAGGCCATCCTCTACTCACCCACATCCCTCCACTGTTGTGGCTTCGCCGCCTCTGGGTCATTCCCTTCCTGGGTCTCGCCGTCGTCCATCGCGGTGTGTTCTCGGCACGGCGTGGTCAATTTGTCAACAAACGACAACATCGGAAGAGGGATGTACATGGAGAGGCTGACAGTTGGGACCCACATGGTCCATGGCCGCACGCAAGCAAGTACCTCCTTATTACGCCAAAAAGAATGAATACTCCCGCTGACAGCTCGGACCCACCAGCTATATCTTCGCACGCAAGGAAGTGCCTCCTTATTACGCACAAAAAATGAATACTCCCCTGCTAGCTGGGACCACATAGTGGGAGGCTGACTTGTGGGCCTACTAAGTTGACGGGGATGGAGGGCTTTGTCAACTTAGTCAATATGACGATTCTAGCTCCAGTGACCGTACGATGTCCATCCAACGGCCGTAGTGCTTCTTCAACCTCTTGTCTTCTTGCTCCAGCTACCTAAAGTAGCGTCGGTCGTGCCGCCTGCTCCTGCCTCCCGTGACCGGCTGTGCTGCCGCGGAGGCCTCACCACCCCCTACTACTCCCACCGCTGGCCAGGCCATCCTCTACTCACCCACACCCCTGTTACTCTACGGCGACGGAAGCCTCACACTGAAGCCGAACCAGTGAACCCTCGTACTCCTCTCCGCGTGGGCATCCACTACCACGTCTTCCCCGCTCCGTGTCGTCCCCTTCCTAGGCCTCGTCGTGTCCACTGCCTTGGTGCTCTCGACACGACATGGTCAATGTGGTCAACGAACGACTTCCATCGGAAGAGTACTGTACGTGGAGAGGCTGACAGCTGGGTCCACGGCCGCAGCAAGGAAGTGCCTCCTTATTAGCACAAAATAATGATTCCTCCACCTGACAGCAGGGACCCACCGGACGGGCCACCTATTTCAAAAAAAACCCCCTGACTGCTGGGACCCACCAGCTACATCTTCGCACGCAAGGAAGTGCTGTCGGGCAACGACAAAAAATGTTTGCCCCTGACTGCTGGGACCCACCAGCTACATCTTCGCACGCAAGGAAGTGCCTGACAGTCGGGACCCACCTGGTCGAAGCGTACGTAGCGTTGTCATTCTGGTCGTGAACGTGTACGTACATACGATCGGTCTGTCTGCAGGCTGCAGCGATGAACCGTGGCCGTGTAAGGAAGGGCACGTGTCGTAGTATAGGCGCACGTGTCGTAGTAGAGGCGCGCACGTAGCATGTACACGTACGTACAACAGGGTGCAAGAAAGTAAATACGGCCACATACGTACATACGGGCGGGGTCTCGAACGCCTACTCGTGCATACGTACGGCCAGGGCTCGTGTACATGGCTGGGTCAGAATGGAGAAACTAGTCGTCGTCGTGTTCATCGGGAGCCAACCGGCTTGGACGGAACAACCGATCGAAACGAGGCCTGGCGTACCAGAAGGAGGAAAGCCTTGTGTTCGACCGGCCACGGTCGAAACGGGATCATGTTCATCGGGAGGGTCTGGGTACCGCAAAACGGAGGAAACGGACTTCTCTTGGACCTCCTATGGTCGAAACGGGGTCCTGTTGATCGGGAGGGGTGTGGCGTACCGCAAAACGGAGGAAACGGACTTGTGTTGGAGCGCTACGGTCGAAACGGGGGTCCTGTTCATCGGGAGGGGTGTGGCGTACCGCAAAAGGGACTCCATGAGATACTGTTCATCTCCACCGTCGACGCCTCCACGGGCTACTGTTCATCCACCGTCGACCTCCTCCAGCCTCCACCTGCGACTGTTCATCCACGGGCTCCTGTTCATCCAGCCTCCACCCGCACTCCTCCACCGGCTACTGTTCAACCCCTCTCCACGGGGTCCTGTTCAACCACCCCTCCACGGGCTACTGTTCATCCAGCCCTCCACCGGCTACTGTTCAACCAGCCCTCCACGGGGTCCTGTTCATCCAGCCCTCCACAGGGTCCTGTTCATCCACCCCACCGGCTTGATCGGGGTCCTGTTCATCAGCGGCAAACGACCTCTACTACCACGGGTCCTGTTCATCCAACCCCCCCACCTGGGAACTTTGTAACCCGCCCTCGATGCGGCTATATCTCCCACGTGTCGAAGCACGACTTAGAGGCATACCGCATTGAAAGCAATGTCGCAAGTGAGGTAATCTTCGCAAAAAACCCATGTAATACAATAAGGGAAAAGATACATAGTTGGCTTACAATCGCCACTTCACCCAAATACATGAATAAAGCATTACATAATCTAGATACAATCAAGGTCCGACTACGGAACCAAAATAAAAGAAGACTACCCCAAATGCTACACAGATGCCCGATCGACCCCAAGTGGGCTCCACTACTGATCAACTAGAACGAAACAACCAAGGACAAGATCTTCATCGAGCTCCTCCTTGAGCTTGGTTTCGTCACCTGCTTGGTAACATCGGCACCTGCAAACTGGGTTTGGAAGTAATCTGTGAGTCACGGGGACTCAGCAATCTCACACCCTCGCGATCAAGACTATTTAAGCTTATAGGTAAGGTAAGGTATGATGTGGAGCTGCAGCAAGCGACTAGCATATTTGTGTGGCTAACAAACGCAAAAGAGAGCGAGAAGAGAAGGCAAAAGCACGGTCGAACAACTATCATCAAGAAGTGATCCTAGAACACCCTACACAAGCATTACTCCAACACCGTGTTCACTTCCCCGACTCCGCCGAGAAGAGACCATCACGGTTACACACGCGGTTGATGTATTTTAATTAAGATCAACTTCAGGTTTTCTACAACCGGACATTAAGAAATTCCCATCTGCCCATAACCGCGGGCACGGCTTTCGAAAGTTCAAATCCCTGTAGGGGAGTCCCAACTTAGCCCATCACAAGCTCTCATGGCAAACGAAGGATATTCCTTCTCCCAGGAAGACCTGATCAGGCTCAGAATCCCGGTTATAAGACATTTAGACAATGGTAAAACTAAACCAGCAAGGCCACCTGGATGTGCCGACAAATCCCGATAGGAGCTGCACATATCTCGTTCTCAGGGCACACCGGATTGTCCAAACTTCCGGTAGGCCAGCCCAGAGTTGCCCCTGGTAGCCACCGGCGGCTGCCAAGTTGGACCAACACTTAGAGGAGCACTGGCCCGGGGGTTTAAATAAAGATGACCCTTGAGTCTGCAGAACCCAAGGGAAAGAAAAGGCTAGGTGGCGAATGGTAAAACCAATGTTGGGCCTTGCTGGAGGAGTTTTATTCAAGGCGATCTGTCAAGGGGTTCCCATTATAACCCAACCATGTAAGGAACGCAAAATCCGGGAACATAACACCGATATGACGGAAACTAAGGCGGCAAGAGTGGAACAATACACCATGCATAAGGCAGAGCCTTCCACCCTTTACCAAGTATATAGGTGCGTTAATTAAATAAGAGATATAGTGATATCCCAACATATCCATGTTCCATCATGGAACAAACTCCAATCTTCACCTGCAACTAACAACACTATCAGAGGGGCTGAGCAAAGCGGTAACATAGCCAAAAAATGGTTTGCTAGGACAAGTTGGGTTAGAGGCTTGGCTTAACAATATGGGAGGCATGATAAGCAAGTGGTAGGTATCGCAGCATAGGCATAGCAAAAGAGCGAGCAACTAGCAAGCAAAGATAGAGGTGATTTCGAGGGCATGTTCATCTTGCCTGAAATGTCGCAAGGAAGAGGAACGAGTCCATGAAGAAGGCAAACGGACGTAGTCAAATGGATCCTCACAAACGCGACGTTATAGGAACTAACCCGAAGAAGCAACACCGGAAAGAAGCAAACAACATAGTAAACAACCACCACATAAGCATGGCAGGATGCACAAACAAGTATGATGCATGTCCGATTTAATAGTCATGGCATGGCAAAGTGCACAAGCAATCCTACAAATTAAGTGGAGCTCAATATGCAACGGAGTTGCATATTGAAGAAAACACCACATGACTTATTTAGTTCTCTCCCGGTTATGTACTCAACAATATTAAAGGTTGGTTAACATGGCAAGAGGTGAAACATGAGTAAACTACACAATCTAAGCAATTTAAATGGGGCCGAAGATAACAAACAACGAATCCGGTAAATCCCCATATGCCTTAGTAATTGATTGCAACAACAATCTAAACATTTGATTGTTGTTATCATGATACGGATGACATGAACAAGTTTTATGCAAAATTTATGAAAATGTTGGCATGTTATAAGATATGGGACATTTGTCACCATGGTGGAAAGGAAAGGGGTGCCACGGCAATGATAACGAAAACGGTGCCACGACAGCGTTTCGGTTCCGGTAATTCGATTGAGATACCGATGCAAAGGAGAAGTGTGCGGATGCGTGCAAAAGATGGTGGGGTGCTCCTGGATTTCGGGTGTCCCATGAGACGACGGTAACAAGGCAAAAGAGGGGCAACGTGCATCGACAATTCGAGCACGGAGCAAGCACGAGCATCTCATACATCACACATGCATTAGTTCACGGACGGTCATCTCGGCGGTTATACCTTTGAAGCGTGCATTATCGGAGCGGTTCGAGTCGGCGTAGAGGAAGTAGTGGAAGTAGACGTTCTGGGACATCGAGGGAAGTAGTGGTTCACGCGACGGTAGTCGAAGTAGTCGTCCTATCATTCATCGGCGATGGTAGTGGTTCATGGTGATGGTAGTCGTTCACATTCTTAGTCGCACAATTTTCCATAGATGTTCGGGGTCACGGCGATGAACTTGACGTCCATAGAGGCTTCGAGGGTCGACGGTAGTGGTACTCGTGACGGTAGTGGAACTTGACGTGGTATGGTCCACCGGTCTTCGTGAGGGTAGTCGTACATGCTCCGATGGTCGGGGTCGGTAGAGGTACTCACGGCGATAGGGGAAGTAGTGGTACACATCTCGCGTTTGTGCTACATGGATCATCAGCGACGGTAGATGTACACGGCAAAAGTAGTGGTACTATGCGTCAAATGTCATGGTTCTTGGGGTCTTCGGACTTGCCGGTCTCGGTTCTTGCGACGGTAGTGATTCCCGTATCAACGTAGAGTAGTTGTACTTGACGGTTCCACATCGATCGTAGAGGTCCACGTATCGTAGATGTCCGGGGTCAACATTGGTGGAACTTGGCGCACCCTAGTGCCATCGGCTTCTTGGCGTTCTGAAACGAAGACTGCAAGGGGCCTCGAGGTGGTGGTGGTGCAGCTCTACACCACATAGGAGGAAGATCTTGGGCATGAGGCGTCCATGGTGGCCAAAGCCGAGGTGGATGACAAAGTAGCGGTCCTGCGGTTGAAGACGAACGGCGACGACACGGGTAACAAGGGAGGTCAGAGGGCGCGGCGGTGCTGAACTTGACGAATTCCGGCGAGGCCAGCAGGGGCGCAGCGCAGGAGGGGCGGAGGCCAGCTTACTGATGAGGCGGCCATGCCTGAGCAGGGGCCGGCAGGAGGGTCGATGGGGCGGCACTCACCGGAGTCGGGGCAGAAGGGGACGGGTCGAGGGGCTCCTCCCCTGGCGACGGAGCTGACGAGCCGGTGGCGCCGTGTAGATGAGGAGGCAGCGAGGAGGTCCTGGACCGGCTGCGGGAGACGAGGCGCTTGAGGGCGCGGCGATGCCATGGCCGCGCGGTGCCATGGTCGTGCGTGTAGGCAAGCTCGCGGAGTGGCAGGGAGGAGGTCGAGGCTGGCGCTGGGGCTCGCGACAGGAGACGATGCTGGAGGAAGGACGAAGGGAGGCAGCGCACGGTAGGAACAAGAGGGAGATCGAGAGAAGGAGGGGGGTTCGAGCGAGGCGGGACTCTGGCGGCGCAAGGGGAGATGAGGTAGTGAGGGGAAAGACTCAGGAAGGCTAGGGTTCGATCGGGAGTGGGCCTTGGGACAAATTGGGCTGCGGACTCCCTTCTATCTTTCTCTCTTCTCTTTAACTTCTCTGAAAAAAAACAGAAAAAGACAAAGAAGGAAAAGAGATAAAGGAAGCAAAGAGTGGACAAGAATTTGGGCATGGGGATTACTTTCCCGGACTCGCAAAAAAAATAAGCTCGATCCAGAAAATAAAAGTGGCATGATTGAAAGATCTGGATTCAAATCTATTTGAATTTAATTCAAATGGTTTGAGTAAGTTCAAGGTTTTGGAGATTCCAAAAATGTTCGGAATTTTTGTGGAGATCGGGAAAGCGATGAAAGAAATTATGGGAAAAGTTTGGGGACCAAACTTGAAGCGAGAAAAGGCATGTGATTATTTGCAAGTGTGTTATGGGTGATTCCAAATTATTGGTATATAATTTATATAGCTCCCTAAAATATTGGGAGAATATGTTTTAAAGAGTAATCACCATAGTGAATATCCCTCGATTTAAATGGACCAAAGATCCATGCAATTTATTTAGTTGAGTTGCAAAAGATTTATGAGATGATGGCATGACGACATGATGCAACGCAAAAATAAAAGGGCGGCACAAATGAAACACACGGCGAAACCCGGAACATATGGAAGTCTTCTCGAGCATCGGTCTCGGGCGTCACAACACTCCACCACTACGAGAAGATCTCGTCCCGAGATCTAGAATGGCACCGGAGGGAAAAACAGAAGAGAAAGAGAAGTGGCAAAACTAAATTGCTTCTTTGACAAACGAGTGAAACCAAAGAACCTTGCGAGGTTGAACAAATTGAGAGAAAAGGAATACAATGAAGATGAACGAAGTGGAAAACACTCCGTTAGACAAGGAAACAGAAATACAGCGAAAAAGACGAGCTTAAATGACAGGATTGACATTGAAGCCACTCCGGTCAAAACAAAATAGAGAAGGAATCAGAATGATATAATTTGGGAAGCACTCCGACTGAAAATGGAAGTAAAAGAACATGAACTTGACAAGATGAGAGGATACTTGATGAGATCAACAACATACTGCCTCCGGAACTATTGAAAGAATGGTACAAAGGGTAAGAAAGATTTCAGATGGCACTCCGATTGAGAAGGGAGGCAAAACTTGATAAGATGAGAGAGCTCGAATGAAAACACGACACTCCGGTTGAAAAAGGGATAAGCAAAAGGAAAGAGCATGATCTTGGCAAAACGATATGGTAGGATGAAGAGATCAACATAACCAAACCCCCAGACGAAATGAGAGGATGGAATGGAATGAACGGAGGGGAAAACAAGATCTTCTACCTCAAATGAGCTTGAAAAGCATGTTTAGGAGAAAGGTCAAACGGAGTTGTTGGAAAAAACCAACAACAAAAAGAATAAGCTTGTAGTGGACTTATGGAGAACATCTCAAAACTAAGAGGTGAAATTCTGCCACTAACGGAAACAATAGATTGGATTGATATCAACAAGGGGACAAGAAACTTATCTCACCGGGAGGGTAAATGAAGAACTAGGGTCATTTATAAGCACCATAATTAGCAACAATCCTTAGGGAAGGCTTTAGGTGAAATATAACCCAATATAAATCCAATGAAGAGATTGATGGATTTAAAATACCTCATTCTTAACAATATGTGAATCATGAAGCATGAACTCAAATTATCAAGAGTGACGTAATACCACCTCCAATGGTACGGAAGAAAGAATTGCACTCCGGATTGCAATATGAAGAATGATTGAACTCCTCAGAAAATAATCTCAATTAACACTTCGAAAAGGAATTAATTCTTTGATGAACCAACATGTAGAGCCTCCATGAAGAACTCCGGTAATAAAAGAATGACCAGACGAAAGGAAAGAGGAGTTGAAAACACAAGGTGAAGCCTTGCGATGATTACATGGATCTTCACGATGATATAATTAAGAGAGCTTGGAACTCCAGAAAAGAAAGATGAGCAAAAGAAACCAAGAATTTTTCGATGAACCTCCGGAATAAAGAATTGATTACTTGGATGAAACACGAATAAGAATTACGTTATGCGTATCCTTCACCAATTTAATTGATGACGAGTAAATGGATTTGGCATACTACTTATTCTCTTTGAAAAGGATTAAGATAGATATAGCGTCAACTTGAGAAAGGTCTTCAACGAACCACCGGTCGGGTTGAAACAATGAATAAATTGACATGAAGGAAGACAAAATCTTGGAAGAACCACCGTAAGAATTGAGAATGAATGAAAATACATGAGAGAGTTTAGATATAAGAGAACAAAGAGATCATGAACTGATTAGAGAATATACTTGAATGATGCATCGGTTAGATTTGGAGAATGAGAGCTGAAAGCTGGAATGAATAATCCTGAATTGATGGCCTTCAGATAAACAAACTGAAAAGACTCCTGAATTACTTCGGATGGGTGAAAAGAATTCTCATAATCAAAACAATTATGAGGGGCAACAACCTAGAATAACGAATCTTGAAGAGAATGGAGCAGGATTGAGAGAAAATCTTCTTCGGTCTTCAAATTTTTGAATTACGACAAGAAATACCACCATGAATTGTTTAGACACTCTGGAAGAATCAAAAGCGAAGAGGTTGAGCCAACGATGAAAAGAAATTGAAAGATCTTGGAGAAATACATATGACCGACGATGAATCATTCTTACGTCAAACTTTGAGATGAATTTGAAAATAGCTCCGGTAAAATTAGAAGAGTCAGGTAAGATCCTGGAAGAAGACCTATGGGTTAGGGCCCACTCAAAAGAAAAAAGACCGTTGAAAAGATTTAAAAGAGAGATTGCGCGGGTTGAATTAAATGGCTTGAATGAGATAACATCCTCGAAAGAGCTTGAACGAAAACAGAGTAGAAACACGAATCTTCGAGATATCTTGAGCACTCCGGAACAATTGAATAGTGAGAAATGAATGAATATGAGGTGCACTAGCATGAGAAGGTAGTTGAAATGAGGAAAAAAAATATGATGAACAAAGCTTCAATTAAATCCACCAGAGAAAAAAGGCAAATAATGATGAACTTGAGGCTCCGTTAGAATCTTCATGAGAATCACTGGGTAAGAACATGAAGGAAAAGAATGGAGAGACTTCACATGAATAAAAGGATACTTGATTAAGACATCTGAGTCCTTGAAGAAAAAGGGTGGGTGGGCGGGAAAAACAAAGGAAACTTGGAACGGATGAAGCAAACACCGTTGATGAAAAGCTGACATTGGATCTTGCAAATGTTGAAATGATCGGATCCACTTGAAGAGAAACACGCCGGTTGAAAAGGATTGACATGACAATCTCGATTATCATGAAGGATTAGTATCCACATAGGAATATGAGAACACCGTTTAGGAAAGGTATGGAATCAACACTTGACTTCGAAGCAACTCGAATACCACAACTCAAAACAAAACAAAGGATTGGCTTGCAAAATAGGCCGGAACAAACATATGATAGAGATTTCGTCCGAAGTTTTCGTGGTGGGGCCTACACGGGCTCGATCATACAGCACCATCATGTACAAGACAGTGCACATGACATACGAAGCGTCCCCGAGTCAGCATAGCCAAGGACTCTTTAAGACACAATGAGACCACTGTAAAACCAACCGTGAATAGGCGGACCACTAGACGTCGAACCCCAATCTCATATCATACATCCGTCGGAAAGATATCCTAAGAGCTACTTGAATTCCCACTTATAAACTCCCGAAATTTTCTGGTTATGCAATCAGGTGTTGGGGATACAGGGGAAGCATAATATCTCACCCAAAACTAGCAAATCCTACATCCAGTTGTATCCATCCTTCAACACATAACCAAGAAACCTTCGGAAATCGTTTACCTCAACCTTCGAAAAGCATCCGTTATACAAGTTATGGAAATACTCCCGAACTCCCGCCCCAGTACTGGGTGCATCGAGGTTATCTCACCAACAAATGCATAAAAGAGATTTTTGATGTCAGCGAAACTCAGGTATTCCAGAACTGCAATGATAAAATTGTGACGACAACACCTCGGAGCTCAACTCCCCGGGACACTGCCACAACCCCTAAATGTCAGGAGGCACCAAGAACAATGTTCTCGTCACAAAACAATCGGAACGATTCCAAGATACCCGCGTGATCCTAAAAAAAATTTAGTGAAATTTGAGAAGAGAAGAGTCAAAACTCTACGTCAGGATGCCTCACCAGAGCGACGAAGGGACTGAGGAGTAAAAAGAATCCAACTCTCCGATGTATATAATCCTAAAAGACTCAAAACATTTTTCTAGACTCAACAACGCCAGCGATTTGATCAAGCAGGGGGCTCCTAAGTCGGGGAAGGCTCTGATTACCAACTTGTAACGCCCTCGATGCGGCTATATCTCCTACATGTCGAAGCACGACTTAGAGGCATAACCGCATTGAAAGCAATGTCGCAAGTGAGGTAATCTTCGCAAACAACCCATGTAATACAATAAGGGAAAAGATACATAGTTGGCTTACAATCGCCACTTCACCCAAATACATGAATAAAGCATTACATCATCCAGATACAATCAAGGTCCGACTACGGAACCAAAATAAAAGAAGACTACCCCAAATGCTACACAGATCCCCGATCGACCCCAACTGGGCTCCACTACTGATCAACTAGAACGAAACAACACCAAGGACAAGATCTTCATCGAGCTCCTCCTTGAGCTTGGTTTCGTCACCTGCTCGGTAACACCGGCACCTGCAAACTGGGTTTGGAAGTAATCTGTGAGTCACGGGGACTCGGCAATCTCACACCCTCGCGATCAAGACTATTTAAGCTTATAGGTAAGGTAAGGTATGATGTGGAGCTGCAGCAAGCGACTAGCATATTTGTGTGGCTAACATACGCAAATGAGAGCGAGAAGAGAAGGCAAAGCACGGTTCGAAAACTATGATCAAGAAGTGATCCTATAACAACCTACGTCAAGCATAACTCCAACACCGTGTTCACTTCCCGGACTCGCCGAGAAGAGACCATCACGGTTACACACGCGGTTGATGTATTCTAATTAAGATCAACTTCAGGTTTTCTACAACCGGACATTAACAAATTCCCATCTGCCCATAACCGCGGGCACGGCTTTTGAAAGTTCAAATCCCTGCAGGGGAGTCCCAACTTAGCCCATCACAAGCTCTCACGGTCAGCGAAGGATATTCCTTCTCCCAGGAAGACCCGATCAGGCTCGGAATCCCGGTTACAAGACATTTCGACAATGGTAAAACTAAACCAACAAGGCCACCCGGATGTGCCGACAAATCCCGATAGGAGCTGCACATATCTCGTTCTCAGGGCACACCGGATTGTCCAAACTTTCGGTAGGCCAGCCCAGAGTTGCCCCTGGTAGCCACCGGCGGCTGACAAGTTGGACCAACACTCAGAGGGGCACTGGCCCGGGGGTTTAAATAAAGATGACCCTTGAGTCTGCAGAACCCAAGGGAAAGAAAAGGCTAGGTGGCGAATGGTAAAACCAATGTTGGGCCTTGCTGGAGGAGTTTTATTCAAGGCGAACTGTCAAGGGGTTCCCATTATAACCCAACCGTGTAAGGAACGCAAAATCCGGGAACATAACACCGATATGACGGAAACTAAGGCGGCAAGAGTGGAACAAAACACCAAGCATAAGGCCGAGCCTTCCACCCTTTACCAAGTATATAGGTGCGTTAATTAAATAAGAGATATAGTGATATCCCAACATATCCATGTTCCAACATGGAACAAACTCCAATCTTCACCTGCAACTAACAACGCTATAAGAGGGGCTGAGCAAAGCGGTAACATAGCCAAACAACGGTTTGCTAGGACAAGGTGGGTTAAAGGCTTGGCTTAACAATATGGGAGGCATGATAAGCAAGTGGTAGGTATCGCAGCATAGGCGTAGCAAAAGAGCGAGCAACTAGCAAGCAAAGATAGAGGTGATTTCGAGGGCATGGTCATCTTGCCTGAAATCCCGCAAGGAAGAAGAACGAGTCCATGAAGAAGGCAAACAGACGTAGTCGAACGGATCCTCACAAATGCGACGTTATCGGAACTAACCCGGAGAAGCAACACCAGAAAGAAGCAAACAACATAGTAAACAACCACCACATAAGCATGGCACGATGCACAACCAAGTATGATGCATGTCCGGTTTAATATGCATGGCATGGCAAAGTGCACAAGCAATCCTACAAATTAAGTGGAGCTCAAAATGCAATGGAGTTGCATATTGAAGAAAACACCACATGACTTATTTAGTTCTCTCCCGGTTATGTACTCAACAATATTAAAGGTTGGTTAGCATGGCAAGAGGTGAAACATGAGTAAACTACACAATCTAAGCAATTTAAATGGGGCCGAATATAACAAACAACGAATCCGGTATATCCCCATATGCCTTAGTAATTTATTGCAACAACAATCTAAACATTTAATTGTTGTTATCATGATGCGGATGACATGAACAAGTTTTATGCAAAATTTATGAAAATGTTGGCATGTTATAAGATATGGGACATTTGTCACCATGGTGGAAAGGAAAGGGGTGCCACGGCAATGATAACGAAAATGGTGCCACGACAGCGTTTCGGTTCCGGTAATTCGATTGAGATACCGATGCAAAGGAGAAGTGTGCGGAT
Organism: Triticum urartu; assembly: GCF_003073215.2. Lineage (NCBI taxonomy): Eukaryota > Viridiplantae > Streptophyta > Magnoliopsida > Poales > Poaceae > Triticum > Triticum urartu. Next base: position 316,461,459 of record NC_053028.1, read on the forward strand.
GCGTGCAAAAGATGGTGGGGTGCTCCCGGATTTCGGGTGTCCCATGAGACGACGGTAACAAGGCAAAAGAGGGGCAACGTGCATCGACAATTCGAGCACGGAGCAAGCACGAGCATCTCATACATCACACATGCATTAGTTCACGGACGGTCGTCTTGGCGGTTATAACTTTGAAGCGTGCATTATCGGAGTGGTTCGAGTCGGTGTAGAGGAAATAGTGGAAGTAGACGTTCTCAGACGTCGAGGGAAGTAGTGGTGCACGCGACGGTAGTCGAAGTAGTCGTCCTGTCATTCACCGGCGATGGTAGTGGTTCACAGCGATGGTAGTCATTCACGTTCTTAGTCGCACAATTTTCCGTAGATGTTCGGGGTCACGGCGAGGAACTTGACGTCCACAGAGGCTTCGAGGGTCGACGGTAGTGGTACTCGTGACGGTAGTGGAACTTGACGTGGTATGGTCCACCGGTCTTCGTGACGGTAGTCGTACATGCTCCGATGGTCGGGGTCGGTAGAGGTACTCACGGCGATAGGGGAAGTATCATAAGCATGACAGAAAAAAAATTGTTCGGCCCAAAATGTCACGGATGTGTCTTTTTTTGTAGTGTAGGAATTGATAATTTCAATGATGCTCACATAAAAGATTAGAGTTGAAACATAAAGAGAGCATCATGAATCATATAGCAAACACATTTAAGCCTGACCCACTTTTTACGCATAGGAATTTTGTAAGCAAACAATTTATTGGAACAAGAATCAACTAGCATAGGAAGGCAAAACAAGTATGTCATCAAAATTTACAACATAAAGAAAGGAAACTTGATGTTGTTGAAATATATATAAGCATGTCTTCCTCTCTCATAATAATTTTCAGTAGCATCATGAACAAATTCAACAATATAACTATCACACAAAAAATTCTTTGCATGATCCATAACCATAAATTTTTTATTACTCTCCACATAACCAAATCCCTTCTCATTCATAATAGTGGGAGAAAACTCAAAAAAATGACTACCATGTGATACTTGATTGGCATAATCTGTTTGAGTATTAAAATCAAGATGACAAGTTTCATGGTTATCATTACTATTTATAGCATACATGTTATCACAATAATCATCATAAATAACAACTTTATTGCCATAATCAATTAAAACATTTTCCAAAGTAGTGGATTCATTACTAAATAAAGTTGTGACCTCTCCAAATCCACTTTTATCAATATTACAATAAGATTTAACACCCTCCAAATTAGTGGGATCATTGTTACCTAGAGTTGACACTCTTCCAAACCCACTTTCATCATTGTAATCATCATAAATAGGAGGCATGCTATCATCATAATAAATTTGCTCATCGAAACTCGGGGGACTAAAAAGATCATATTCATCAAACACAACATCCCCAAGCTTATGGCTTTGCATATAATTAGCATCATGGATATTCAAGAAAGCATACTAACAACATTGTAATCACGTTTATCATTCAACCGACTCGCATTAAACAATTTTGGCACAATTTTCCGATCCATCATTTTCAAGAAAGACTTCATAAAGATAAAGAATTTGATGCAACTTCACTTCCATGTTTTTGTAGTTTCCTTTTATAAACCAAATTAGTGAATAAATAAGAAACTAAAAGATTCAGTTGCAAGATCTAAGAGCATCTCCAGCCGTTGGCCCCCCAGGGGCTCAAAAAATCGCCGTCTGGGGGTGAACCGGCGCTAAAATTGGCTTGGGGCCGATTGGGTACCTAGCCACCGCCACCAGGGTCGCCCCCAGACGCCTATTTTAATCTTTTTTGAAAAGAAATTGGGCTAAAAGTCGGCAAATGGGACATAGATTCGGCAAAACAGGACATAAACTTCAACGACTTAAACTGTTTTATACATAGCAAACTTCGGCGTGGAGTGTGCGGCCTCGGGCGCCCCACCACCGGTGGCGGTTGTCGCTGTTCTTGGTGCCCTGCACCATTGGTGCGTTGTTGGTGGAGGCCAGCCGCTCCGCCTGCCGGCGTCCGAAGTGCGCTACCCACGCCTCGTGATTGCCGGCGGCGTACTCTGGGAGGGCCCGCTGCTCCTCCGTCAGCGACGCCCATGCACGCTCGACCTCGGCATTGAAGTAGTCGGGGCGCGTCATGTCGGGCAGCGGGGGAATAGGGACGCCCCCGGCGCTGAGCCTCCACCGCCCCAGCGCGTGCATGTCAGGAGGCACCGGGATGTTGGCTTCATGCAGGAGGTGGGCTTCCCACTCGTGCAGTGAGCGGCGGCCAAAGCCATTGGCCGCCGCCCCATCGCCGGGGAACCTCTCTCCCATCGTCTGCGGCGGTTGTGAATGGGGAGAGAGAGGAAAGAGTTCATTGGCGGTGGTTGTGCACGGAGAGGGGGGCTGCAGGCGAGGGAGGTGTTGCTTTATATAGCGGCCGGGGGGCGCCGTTGTGTGTACACCTGGCGGGGAGGGGGCGCGTCGCCGCACCGCGCCGCCCATGAGGAATCAATGGAAGGCTGACCGGCGGCAGCCGTGGCATTGATTCCCCACAGGAAACCGAGGCGTTATGAGGACGATGAGGCGGGGGTCGCTGACTTAGCGGGCCCGCTGTTCGTTCCCGCCAAAAACGATTTCCCGGCACCCCGGGGTGCCTCCCAAGCATGCCGGGTTCGGCCTGGGTCCGCCAGCGCCAATTTCAGGCCTAACCGGCAAAAAATGGGTTCCTGGGGGCGCGACTGGCCGGTTTTTGGGCGCCGGCGCCAAAAAAGGCCCTTGGGGGCTGTTGGGGGCACGGATGGAGATGCTCTAAAGAATATACCTTCGAGCAATCACCTCCCCGACAATGGCGCCAAAACTAGCTTGATGTCTACTATGCAGCTTTATTCTTGTAGACTCTGTTCGGCCTCCAAGCACAGAGTTTTGTAGGATAGCGACAAATTTCCCTCAAGTAGATGACCTAAGTTTTATCAATTCGTGGGAGGTGTAGGATGAATATGGTCTCTCTCGAACAACCCTGCAATCAAATACAAGAAATCTTTTGTGTCCCCAACACACCCAATACAATTGTCAATTGTATAGGTGCACTAGTTCTGTGAAGAGATGGTGATACAAGTGTAATACGAATGGTAGAAATATGTTTTTATAATATGAATAAATAAAAACAACAAGGTAGCAAGTAAGAAAAGTGAGTACATACAGTATTTCAATGCTTGGAACAAGGCCTAGAGTTCATACTTTCACTAATGCGATCTCTCAATTGTGCTAACGTAATTGAATCATATAACAATCCATCAACATGTGATAAAGAATCACTCCAAGGTACCTATCGGAGAAAGTAAGAGAAAACATGTATCGACCTATATGCCTAGATTACCCCAATGTCACCACGGGAATCCGCAAGTTGATTACTAAAACATATATCAAGTGACTCAATATAATACCCATTGTCACCATGGGTATCCACATGCAAGACATACATCAAGTGATCTCAAATCCAAAATACTCAATTTGATAACAATGAAACCTCAAAGAGTAAGACTCAATTTATCACAACAAGATAAAAAGGGAAGAACACCATATCATCCAACTACGTTAACAAAGCTCATGGTACATTAAGATCGTGCCCTATCAAGATCACGAGAGAGAGATGAAACACATAGCTACTGGTACATACTCTCAGCCCCGTGGTGAACTACTCACACATCACCAGGAGAAGTTGGTGGTGATGGTGATGGAGGAGATGTCCCTGCCGGCGTCTCGGTGCCACCGAAGGAGAGGGATAAGGGGTCCCCTCCTCCTTCTTCTTCCTTAGCCCTCTGGGGAGAGAGGTAACTCTCCCCTAGATTGGATCTCTCTGTTTTCTTCTGTTTTTCGCGACTCTTTTCAGAGCCCTTCACCGTTTCCTATGATGCTGGAGATCCATAACTCCGTCTGGGCTGCAATTTTGAGGGGATTTTTATCTAGAAATTATCTTTCTTGTGACGAAAGAAGGTCTCCAACCGGCCTACAAGGTGACCAGAAGACATCTGGGCACGCCTAGGGGGTAGGGCGTGCCCTGTTGCCTTGTGGGGCCCTCGGGTACCGTCTTGCGTTGATTCTATAACACCCCGGATGTAACTTGCCATATTTGTAACTCCGACTCTTGCCATTTTGGGCTTTAAGTTATGAGATTCCCTTCGTGGTTGGGTTTTTGTCTTCGTTTTGCTTTTTGTTCATGTCATGCATTTCATATCATGTCATCATGTGCATCGCATTTGCATTCGTGTTCATCTCATGCATCCGAGCATTTTCCCCGTTGTTCGTTTCGCAATCCGACACTCCCACATGCACCGGCGCCCCCCTCTTGTCTCTTTTCGTGAGTGGGTGTTAAGCGTTCTCGGAATGGACCGAGATTTGCCAAGTGGCCTTGGTACACCACCGGTAGACCGCCAGTCAAATTTTGTTCCATTTGGAGTTCATTTGATGCTCCAACGGTTAACCGGGTAACCGCAAAAGCCCCTTGTGTGCTGCAGCCCAACACCCCTCCAAAACAGCCCAATAACCCATCTAAACCATCTCCATGTCCTCCGTCGTCGGATCACGAATGTGTGGGCGAAAACTACACCTCATTTGGACACTCCAAACTCCCTCTACCTATAAATATGTGTCTCCCTCCGAAATTCCCGCAGTCCAAACCCTAGAAATCGCCCCCGCCGCTACCGGACAAAGCCTCCGCCACCGCCCGTGACCAATCCCACGCCTCCACATGGCTTCCGCCACCGCGCGCCGTCGGCGGCCCGCCAGGCCCGCGCGGGGCCCTTCCGCCCGCGCGCCTGAGCCGCCACCCGCCGCCGCGCCTCTCCGCCTCTGCCGCGAGCATCCGCCGCCGCCCTTCGCCGCCTCGCGCGCACCGCCCTTCGCCTCCTCCGCCGCCGCGCACGTGCCCCGTCTCCGGTCGCCTCCTCCGCCGCCCAGCTCCGCCCGAGTGCCGGCGAGCTCCTCCCGCCGGAGAGCCTAGCCACCGCCGCCTCTCCTTCGTCTCCGGCGAAGTTCCAGCCAGATCCCGACGAACCTCATGGACCGCATCGGGAAACCCTAGATCTCGCGAGGTTGACTCCGTTTTTCTCTAAGTCCCTGTTATTTTCATGCCTCCTTCATCGCATCGTATCTTGGTGCTCGTAGCTCCGATTCATGCATATGATATGTCGAATTGTTCATCTCGTTGAGCTCTTCACGTTAGAACTTAGAAGAATTTCCATGCATGTTACTGTCTATTATGATGCCATTTTCATTGATGCAAGAGTGCTATAAAATGTTAGTTGTTGGTACTTATCAGTTTATGAAGTTTTATCATTTTTGTTGCATTTTATGTGTGCATCGTATGAGCTTGAGGTCTACATGTGTTTTAAACTACATCATGCCATCTTTACAGAGGTGTTTGTCCTGTATTTTTGTGATCTATGTGGTGACTAGCACAAGCATGCAAAGTAGCCTCTGCAATATTGCTGTTTTCAGGGACTTAGGATTTTGCTAAGTCATTTTCCTGATGTTATTTTGATGCCATGTAAACATGATGCTACAGTGAGACCCATGCTTGTTTTGAGTTGCTTCAGTAAGGATGTTTTGAACATGTGGTTATGCCCTATCCATACATGCCCCTGTTTGCAATTATGGAGTGCTCTAGCATGTCTTGTTCTTGCTCTACTTTTGCTATAAAATGTTCCTGGCAGAATGTTAACATGTTAATCAATCTTGCCATGGTTGTTGCTAGTGATCCATGCATCCTATGAACTTGCTCTTGCCATGGTTATCTTCATGAACATGTCATCTTGCTATTGGTATGCTTGTTTTGTCATGCAATGCTTTGTGGTGAGTGGTTTGAGCTCGCAAAGTTGCTATCGTAAATCTGTTTATGCCATGCTCTGTTTTTTCTGCTAAGTCTGAAACTGTTAATAAAACTTGCTATGCTTACATGGGTTCCATCATATCTCTATGCCTTTTTGGCTCATGATCAGTAAGGGACTTTTGATCTATGCTTTTAGTAGAATCATGCCATGCCTTGTTTTGCTATGATATGTTCCTGTAGCATGTTGTTTGCTTGCTCTAAACGTTGCTTCCTGATGTTGTTTTTGACATGTTAGTAATTTCTCCAAGTCTGTGAAACTGATATCTTTTGGACTTTTGCCATGCTTGTTTGAACTTGTTCTAGTGTGATTTAGCCGCAGCTCAGTGTTCATGTTTTGTCAAGAATCGCTTGTACATCACTGCCATATGCTTTGTTGCTATGTTGGAGTGCAGTAGCTTAGTTTCTTGTTGCGTTCCAAGTGGCATCATGTTGTTAATCGCAGAATTATGCCATTCTTGTTTTGCTTGCCATTTGCAAATCGTGCATCCCTTTCCGGTGATCCTTATATCAATTTCAACCGAAATCATCTCATCTTTCCAGCGGCATACTTGGTTTGCCAAGTTGATGCCTTGTTCATTCTTTCCCTTCAGGAGCACGCATATGCATTGCATATCATGTCTTGCATATCATGCCATGTATTGCATCATGTTGCTTGTGCATTGCACCATGATTGATTGTTGGTCCTTTGCTTGTGTTCTTGCTTTGGGTAGAATCCGGGAGACAGGCAACCTGCGGGTACCACCTCGAGGAAACTCGAGGGTTGGTTTTAGTTGTACGGAGTGCTCATCCGGTGTGCCCTGAGAACGAGATACGTGCGACTCCTATCGGGATTTGTCGGCACATCGGGCGGCTTTGCTGGTCTTGTTTTACCATTGTCTAAATGTCTTGTAACCGAGATTCCGAGACTGATCAGGTCTTCCTGGGAGAAGGAATATCCTTCGTTGACCGTGAGAGCTTGTGATGGGCTAAGTTGGGACACTCCGGCAGGGTATAAACTTTCGAGAGCCATGTCCGCGGTTATGTGGCAGATGGGAATTTGTTAATATCTGGTTGTAGAGAACTTGAAACTTAACTTAATTTAAAATGAATCAACTGCATGTGTAGCCGTGATGGTCTCTTTTCGGCGGAGTCCAGGAAGAGAACACAGTCTCGTGTTATGCTTAAACGTAAGTAGCTTCAGGATCACTTCTTGATCACTTACAGCTTCTCGACCGTGTGTTTCTTCTCTTCTCGCTCTTATTTGCATATGTTAGCCACCATATATGCTTAGTGCTTGATGCAGCTCCACCTCACTACCCTTTCCTACCCTTAAGCTTAAATAGTCTTGATCTCGCGGGTGTGAGATTGCTAAGTTCTCGTGACTCACGGTTACTTCCAAACAGATGCAGGTGCCGATAAATGCCAGTGCAGGGGTCGCTACCGAACTCAAGTGGGAGTTCGACGAGGATTCGGGACGTTACTATGTTTATTTTCTGGATGATCAGTAGAGGAGCCCAGTTAGGGCGATCGGGGATCTAGCATTTGGGGTTGTCTTTCTTTATTTTGGTTCCGTAGTCGGACCTTTGTTTATACTTTCGATGATGTATGGATTATTTATGTATTGTGTGAAGTGGTGATTGTAAGCCAACTCTTTATCCCTTTCTTATTCAGTACATGGGATGTGTAAAGATTACCCCTCTTGCGACAAGCCTACCATGCGGCTATGCCTCTAAGTCATTCCCCAACACGTGGGAGATATGGCCGCATTGTGGGTGTTACAGATTCTTTCTCCCAAAATCACATATATTCCATAAAAAATCGTAAATTTTCATCATGTTTGGACTTCGTTTAATATGTTTTTCTGCGAAACAAAAACATGCAAAAAACAAGAACTGGCACTAGGCCCTAGATTAATATGTTAGTCCATAAAAACAATATAAAAGTGCACCAAAACTATATAAAAATATTGTAAACATGGCATGAATACTTCATTAGTTATGGATACATTGGCGGCGTATCACATGTTTACCGTATCGAAGGAAAGATATGAAGTAGGATTACGACACTATACTCAACTCTTCCCTGTGAGTGGATGGACGCCACAAGACTAGAATATTATCTCTGTTGCATGATTGTATTATAAGCTAGCCATGAGCTAAGCTGGTTTGCATTGTAAAGCACCGGATCGAGGATGTAATACTATGACATGTGATGTATTCATGGATTTCATCGACGACTGTGTGTTTAAGCTATTGATCCAGGGATCGACACAGAAAGCGCAGAGATTCGGGGCCCCTCTCGGGACTAGGTCGTGATAGAAGCTTTGGATGATTTAACACTATCAGGAATACTTGATTGTTTAATACTCTAAAGCTTTCACGGTTTATCGGTTCCTATAACATTTCTCAATCTTTCATATCATTGTCAGTTATTATTATGGATATGTTATTTATGCATGAAACCACTCCTTGTAATAATAAATGCCAGCAATATGAGATATTGTGAATAAATATGGGAAGATGTCACGACCATTTATGAAAATATTAGTATTTTTGATACAATATAATCTTGCAAATCTTTATAATAGATGAATGCATAAATATAAAATACGTTATGCAACGGCTCCAACCAATCTTCATGAGAGAATAAATGAAAGAACATGAAGAGAGTGGCGATAAAACCAGAAATGTGCATTATTCATCATAGATTTTGTTTTACCCTATGTTTTGCCCAAGATGCTTGGCTGGAAGCCTTTTTATGGGATGGTTCACGGTTACATTTTGCTAAAAAGTTTCATATAATAAAATTGTATTTAAAAAAGTCAATAGTTTACCACTAGACGCCCATCAACAGCAGGGTCGTCAATAGAAATTTGTGGCCTCGTCTGAAACACAACTTGGGGCTCTCATATTAAAATTTTCATACAAAAATGTGTTGAATTGCATGAGTTATGACTCACTTACTTTAAATTCAATCATTAAACAACCATACAAAACCAGAGACGAAGGGTGCGAGCCTGCAAGGGACCTTGGTCATCAACTCATGTGTAGGGGCCCTATACAAATGCAAGTCAGGTCGACGTTGGGTACAAGTAAAAAAGTGCACTGTGCTCTGATGCTTGACTTCATGTCGACGACGATCGATTGCGCCTGGCATTTGGCAGGTGTTAGATTGTTAAGGGTGATCAGCAAATCGCAAATGCATGTGACCAATTGCGATTCTATGGTTCAACCCATCATAGAGTTGTCGGCATGGTAAATCGCACAGACATGAGAGCATGGTGTGGATAAAGCGCGCAAGCATGTAGATCCAGGTTGCTTGGGGCAACGCGTGGGGTAACTCGCAGATGAACAGATGAGGAAAAGTGCATAATGTCTGTGTTGTTTTGCCAAAGGCCAGGAGAATGGAAAACGAGAGGTGGCGTGGTTGTGAGCCGTCCCGTAAAAATCCTATTGGAAAACACGGTGTGTGCCAGTTATGGGCTTTGTGGCCTAGTTCGGTTTTTTCACGAGTTTATAGGGCGGCCTCTAGTGAGTTGTGTGCCTTGGGTTGTTGTCCTTCGTTCGGCCTGCCCCAAGTCGACATGGACATTTTTCCTGGTTTTCTCATGGGCCTGGAACTGGTTTCTCAGGGTTTTCGAGGCACCATGATTTTGAGGCCCAGTGCAATCGCACCACTTGCACATGGGTGTCGATGAGCCTGATCAACGATTGCGACATTTATTTCTTGATGATATTTTAGATTGTTATTGTTGATGCTTATATTTCTTCTTCTCAAAATATAATGTTGTTTTCTACATGTTTTGTCCTATGTAAAACAATTAATTATTATCAAGTTTATAAAAAATACCAATAGCTATAATATTATATCAATATCCACAGAGCTTCTATGAAATATGGTATTCATTTATTATTATAAATAATAATCTATTTTCATGTACTTGGTGAAACTTTAAAAGGTTTCCTATTATATTTATATATATATATATATGAAAGACCCAGGCTTGCTGGCTTTTCATTGGCTTAGTAGGGGAGAGTTATAGAGTTGTGGTCAAAAGATCAAGAAAGAGATCAAAATTTTCTCATAGGTGTGGGGGGAGGGAGCACGCAGGCACTCTCCTCCACACCGTTAATAGGAGCAAAAACAAGGCCTATTCCTCACGTTATCTCCCCAAACGGGGTCGCTATGGCATGGGCACCGGCGAGTCTCCATTGCTCGATATTCTCCGGTAGGCGTCTATCATGTTGAGCACATTCGGCGTCTTTCCCCAGAATGTGTAGTTGTTTCTCTCCAACCATATGTGCCAAGCGATCATAGACACCATGGTCATGACTCCTTTTTTCTCTGTTGACGCCGCGGAGTTGAAGATTGTGGTGACGGCCTCGGTTGTTGTTCTGGTTGAGCTCCAGGAGGCCGGTGAGAGTGTCGCGCAGCCCTTCCAGGTGGCTGCTCTTGCCCAGATTTCCCGCGAGGTGCTGCACTCCCATATCAAGTGGTAGGAAGACTCGAGGTTGCGGCAGCATAGCTGGCAGAAGTAGGGATTTACCCATCCCCTACGTTGCAAGCGGTCGTTGCACCAAAGCCGGTTGTGGTGGAGCAGCCAGAGAAAGAATTTTATTTTCCCAGGAGCCCAGATCGTCCACACTAATCTTTTCATGGTCGAAGCTGGTTGCGAAGGGAATTGGGAGTTGTACGCTGACCTCGTTGTGTATTGGCCTCCGGCTTTGCATGCGATCTTGTCTTCGATTCCTTCTCGCAGCACTGGGTTTGCGTTTCTGATGCGGTGTTGCAACTGAACGACCTGGGGACAATCTCCAAGCTGTTGTCGCGCCTGAGGTCCATGATCCACTTGTCCTCGCGTAGTGTGTCCGCCACCGTGCGGTTTTTCCTGATTGAGCGCCTGAACAGGTCTGGGTAGACCTGTCGTAACGGTTGGTCACCGAGCCACGAGCAGTGCCAGAAGAGGGCTCTGGTGCCGCTACCCACCGTCATCGTCATCGCCGAGGCGAAGAGCTCTCTGTCCTTGTTGTCACAAGGCGTCCCCGTGCCTGCCCATGGCCTGGCCGGGTCCGTCCATGCCAGCCATAGCCATCGGAGTCGCAGCGCGCGCATGAACCGCTCCTTGTTGGGGACGCCGAGGCTGCCGTGGTCGACTGGGGACGTGACCAGCTACCAGTTCACCTTGCATTTGTCATCGATGACCTCATCGTTGTGCGCCCACAGGAACCGCCGATGAGCCTTGTCGACGTCCTTGTAGAATCTTTTCAGGATGCGCAGGACTGCCATGGCGAAGGCGGGCAGCGCGGACAGGACGCACCGGACCAGCACGCGGCGACCCGCGATCGGCAGGAGATGGCCTTTCCAAGCCGCGAGCCATGCACGGATGTGGTCGAGGAGGTATTGGATGTGCACAAGTCGTAGCCTGTCGATGCAGAGCGGTAGACCAAGGTACCTGATCGGGAAGCCTACCCTAGTGCCGCCGAAGTTTTAAAGGATGTCTATGAGGTCGATACTACCGCAGTTGAGGGCTGCCGCTGATGAAGCCATGTACCTAGGGTAGGGGCACGTTCCTGTCCAAGGAGCCCTACCCTAGGACATCCCTAGGAGAAGTCACCTTTCAATCGAGTTGAAGGTATCCCACTCGACGGGTTCAAGACACTTGACCAAGAAGCTATCACTCGACCATGAAGCCAACCACTCGACCGCCAGGAGACCTAAAGTCACTCCGCAGGCAAACGGTCGGCTATCAAGTAGTCTTTATGGTCATTATAGCACTTTATTAGGGGCGTTACCAGTAAGCCCAGCCTTAAATGTACCTTAAACCCTTCATTATTGAGGGCAGGAGGGGGCCGGCGAACTCTATATAAGCCACCCCCCCTCCTCAGTATGAAGGATTCGCACCCCTGTTATTCACACGCCAGTAATCCAGTCGACCGCCTCCGGGCACCGAGACGTAGGGTTGTTACTTCCTCCGCGAAGGGCCTGAACTCGTACATCTTGGTGTGTTTACAACTTCCCAATAGCTGAGATCTAGCCTCTCCATACATACCCCCCTACATCACTGTCAGAGTTAGAACCACGACAGTTGGCGCCCGCCATGGGGCCGGAATCTTAGCACCTGATTGGAGAAGTTGCGATTTTTCCGATCCCTTTGATCATGGTTTCGTGTGGAGTTTTGGTGGAGGGCCGCGAGATCCGCCTCGGTGCGCTCACGTTCATCGCCGACGACTCCGCCTGGCTTCAGGAGGCGCCACTCGACATCGACGCGCTCCCCGTCCGTGGTGCGACGCATTTCCGCGCATGCGTTCGTGGCGTCCTCCTACGGCAGCCGTCGACCCAGTATTGGTCGGCCCCCGTATCGTCTCCCCGCTCTGTCTCCCACCGGTGCAAGCGCTCCGGTCGGTCGAGACTTCAGAGGTGGGTGAGGCATGCCGTGGCTCGCCAGTCGGCCGCCCCGCAAGTCGCGGCAATCGAGCCCGACGAATCCCTCTGCGGCCTGTTCGACCTGTCGACTGGCTCCACGGAGACCGCATCCGAGTGCGATAGTAGCGACCCAGCGGCTGAGATCCTAGCGGTCGATGGAACGCACAGTCCTCCCAGTTTCCCTCGCGCTGATGGAGGCGCGGGTGGGGGCAACCCGTCGCATCCCCACGATGAGTATCTCCCCAAACCTCTCACGTCATTACAGCGAGAGGAGCTTTGCCGCCGGAACACGGACGCACTCCGCACTCCTATCGTCGGAGAGTCCCCCGAGGCCCGGGCCTTAGAGGACGCGCGCTTGGCTAATTTGGCCGAGCGCACTCGACTAGAGAATCTCCAGTGAGCACTCGACGAGCAAGCGTGTCAGCGGGCTCCCGAGCCTAGTCGACGCCAGCTCTTCCCGCCGACGCAGGTATACCGAACCCCAGTTCAGAATTTGGCCGCCGCGGCCCGTATAGCAGAATCGATTCAGCCCTCCCAGTCGGAGGCTGGCAGGGGCTTGTTGCAGATCAGAGCGTTGCTCTGGGCGGCGGGAAACCAGAATTCTGCTGTTTCTCAGTCGTGGAATAGAATCCACAGTCGATCCGTTGCAACAGATACAGTCCAGTCGGCTCACAGCCCGAGATCGCCCCCGAGGCGTGAGGGACGTGGTGACCGGCATGATCAGTACAGAAGGAATGAGCAGTATGATCACCGATCCGATCGCGATGGTCGACGTCGAGTGCCAACCCCTCCCCCGAGGATTGGGTCGTATGCGCCTCGACATCAAGACGACAGGCGCCCTCATAGTGTTGGGCAGAGGATTCCAGTCGACCCCAGGGATCCAGGCTTTGACGCGAGGTCTATCCTCGTCCAAGGTTTGGTTGACAGGAACAGAGCTCACCGAGAAGGCCATGACAGGGATGCGCCTGCCAGCAGCAGAGTGCGTGTTTCGGGGCCAGAGTGTTTCAGTCGAGCCATCAGAGCCGCAGTGATTCCTCCCAACTTCAGGTTGGCGACGGGAGTCAGCAAGTTCACCGGTGAGTCTAAGCCTGACACTTGGCTCGAAGATTACCGAGTGGCTGTACAGATTGGCGGTGGCAATGATCAGGTGGCCATGAAGCATTTGCCTCTCATGTTAGAGGGCTCAGCCAGGGCGTGGCTAAATCAGTTGGCACCCAGCAGCATCTACACTTGGGAGGACCTCTCCCGAGTGTTTGTCACCACCTTTGAGGGAACATGCAAGCGACCTGCAGGCCTTACAGAATTGCGGTCTTGCATGCAGAAACCGAATGAAACTCTGAGGGATTACATCCAGAGGTGGATCACACTGCATCACACGGTTGAGAATGTGCCAGACCATCAAGCAGTTTGTGCCTTCAAGGAAGGCGTTAAATACAGAGAATTGAATCTGAAGTTCGGTCGAACCGGAGAGATGTCTCTGAATCGGATGATGGAGATTGCCACCAAATACGCTAATGGTGAAGACGAAGATCGACTCCGGAGTGGCAAACACAAGGCAGTCGCCCAAGAAACCGGAGGGAACTCCAGTCGGAAGCAAAAGCGGAAGGCCGAACCAGCCGCCCCTGGGGAGGCCCTGGCCGTGGCCCAGGGAAACTTCAAGGGAAAACCCAAGGGCCCCTGGAAGCCCAAGAAAGTCAAGGATCAGGATGGGAATGATGTTTTGGATCTGCCATGTCACATCCACACCAAGAAAGATGAAGAGGGTAATTTTATTTACCCAAAACATACCACTCGACAGTGCCGGCTCCTAATCCAGCAGTTTCAAGGCAAGCAGTCCAAGGACAAGGAAAAAGAGTTGGACAGAGTTGAGGACAAGGAAGACAGTGATGATGGATACCCCCAAGTCAATTCCACCCTGATGATTTTTGCCGATGTCGAAAGCAAAAGTCGACTGAAAGTCATTAACCGTGAGGTGAACATGGTTGCTCCGGCAACGCCCAGTTACCTGAAGTGGTCTCAGACTGCCATCACATTCGACCAGTCTGATCACCCTACGCACATTGCCACCCCTGGGAGGCAAGCTTTGGTGGTCGACCCAATTGTCGAAGGCACTCGACTGACCAAAGTCCTGATGGATGGTGGCAGTGGCCTGAACATACTGTACGCTGAAACTTTGAAAGGAATGGGCATTCCGATGTCCAGACTCAGTACCAGTAACATGAGCTTCCACGGAGTCATTCCTGGGAAGAAAGCCCAATCACTCGGCCAGATTGCTCTTGATGTGGTTTTCGGTGATTCAAAGAATTACCGCAAGGAAAAGTTGACATTCGAGGTTGTGGACTTCCAAAGTGCTTATCATGCCATTTTGGGCAGGCCAGCTTACGCACGCTTCATGGCCCGACCATGTTACGTGTATCTCAAACTGAAGATGCCTGGCCCCAAAGGTGTGATCACTGTTACGGGCAATCGGAAGAAGGCGGAAGAGTGCTTTCAGAAAGGCTCAAAGATTGCAGATGCTCAGATGGCAGTGGTCGAGCTGCAAGAGTACCAAAAGACTGCTGATCCGAGTGAATTGCTACGAGCCAAGAAGCCTGCTTCAGAATCTGCTTTTCAGTCGTCCGGTGAAACTAAGCCAGCTCACATTCACCCGACCGACCCCGACGCTGATCCGACTCACATCTCGACGACGCTCGACTCCAAATAGGAAGAAGCGCTCATCCAGTTCCTCCGTGAGAACTGGGACGTCTTCACATGGAAGCCTTCTGACAGGCCTGGAGTTCCCAGGGGGCTGGCTGAGCACCGTCTACGAGTCGACCCGAAGTTCAAGCCTGTGAAAGAACATCTTCGACGGTCCGCCGTCCAGAAGAGGAAAGCTATTGGCGAGGAGGTGGCTCGGCTCTTAGCAGCGGAGTTCATCCGAGAGATTTACCACTCCGAGTGGCTTGCCAATGTAGTCATGGTCCCCAAAAAGGACAAGTCACTTCGCATGTGCATTGAGTTTAAACACATCAATCAGGCCTGCCCGAAAGAACATTTCCCTCTCCCTCGCATCGACCAAATAGTCGACTCGACTGCGGGGTGCAAGAGATTTTTTTTTCTAGATGCCTATTCCGGGTACCATCAGATCCGTCTGTATGGACCCGACGAGATCAAAACAGCTTTCATCACTCCATTCGGATGCTTCTGTTATGTCACCATGCCGTTCGGCCTCAAGAACGTCGGAGCCACCTTCATGAGAATGATTCAGAAGTGTGTACTCACTCAAATCAGTCGGAATGTGGAGGCATACATGGATGATATAGTGGTCAAGTCACGCAAAGGTTCCGACCTACGGACTGACCTTGCTGAAACCTTTGCCAACCTCAGGAGGTACGATATCAAGCTCAATCCATCAAAGTGCACATTCGGAGTTCCAGGTGGAAAGTTACTTGGTTTTCTCGTTTCCGAACGGGGGATCGACGCCAATCCTGAAAAAATTGGTACCATACTCCGGATGAAGCGTCATGTGCGTGTGCACGATGTCCAAAAGCTTATAGGTTGCTTGGCCACTCTAAGTCGATTCATTTCTCGTCTCGGTGAAAAGGCGTTGCCTCTTTACCGACTGATGAAGAAGTCTGACAAGTTCGAGTGGACTCCAGAAGCTGACGTAGCGTTTGCAGAGCTCAAAGCTCTGCTCTCCACCTAGCCGGTGCTTGCTGCCCCAATCCGTAAAGAGCCTCTGCTGCTGTACATTGCAGCCACGGGACAAGTTGTCAGTACAGTACTCACGGTCGAGCGGGAAGAAGAAGGAAAGGCCTTCAGAGTTCAGCGCCCAGTTTATTATGTGTCTGAAGTTTTGACCCCTTCAAAACAAGGATATCCTCACTATCAGAAGCTTGTATATGGGATTTATATGACCACGAAGAAGGTTGCACATTACTTCTCTGACCACTCCATTACAGTCGTCAGCGGCGCCCCATTGTCAGAGATCCTGCACAACAGAGATGCAACTGGTCGAGTGGCTAAGTGGGTGATTGAACTCCTTCCCTTAGATATCAAGTTTGAAGCAAAGAAGGCTATCAAGTCCCAAGCAATCGCAGATTTCGTCGCCGAGTGGATTGAACAGCAACTTCTGACTCAAGTCCACTCGGAGCACTGGACCATGTTCTTCGATGGATCTAAGATGCTGAATGGTTCCGGTGCTGGGGTAGTATTAGTCTCCCCCCGAGGAGATAAGCTCAGATACGTTCTCCAGATTCACTTCGATTCCTCCAACAATGAAGCAGAATATGAAGCACTTTTGTATGGGTTGCGCATGGCCATTTCACTCGGCGTCCGTCACCTCATGGTCTATGGCGACTCAGATTTGGTGGTTAATCAAGTGATGAAGGAGTGGGACGTCAGAAGTCCGGCAATGACTGGTTATTGCAATGCAGTGAGAGAGTTAGAAAAGAAATTCGAGGGGTTAGAACTTCATCACATCCCCCGACTGAAAAATCAAGCAGTAGATGATCTGGCAAAGATAGGCTCCAAGAGAGAAGCCATTCCTAGCAATGTGTTTTTGGAGCACATCTGCTCGCCGTCAGTCCAGGAAGATCCCTTCGCAGAAGAAGCCCCGCAACCGAAAAGTGCCACAGATCCGACTGAAGTCGAAATTCCTGCTGTGGTCGACCTAGTCATGGAGGTCTTGGCTATCACTCCTGACTGGACGGTACCATACATCGCGTATATCTTGAGGAAAGAACTCCCGGAGGACGAGGAAGAGGCTCGACAGATCGTCCGCCGATCCAAGGCCTTCACAGTCATAAAGGGACAGTTGTATAGGGAAAGCGCGACTGGAATCAGTCAGAAATGCATAACACCAGAAGAGGGTCAGATGATCCTTAATGATATCCACTCGGGGACCTGTGGTCACCATGCGTCCTCTCGGACCATTGTGGCTAAAGCATACCGAGCAGGATTTTACTGGCCAAGAGCAAATGAGATGGCAAAAGAGATAGTCGACAAGTGTGGAGGTTGCCAGTTCTACTCCAACATGTCACACAAGCCTGCATCAGCCCTGAAGACCATTCCACTCGTCTGGCCCTTTGCTGTCTGGGGACTGGACATGGTCGGTCCACTGAGAACAGGCAGGAGCGGATTCACGCATGTGCTTGTGGCAGTCGACAAGTTCACCAAATGGATTGAAGCCAAGCCTATCAAGAATCTCGATGCTTGCACTGCTATCAGTTTCGTCAGAGGGCTGACGTTCAGATATGGGGTCCCGCATAGCATCATCACCGACAATGGGTCAAACTTCGATTTAGACAAGTTCAGAGCTTTTTGCGCCTCTCAAGGCACGCGAGTCGACTACGCGTCGGTCGCGCATCCTCAGTCGAATGGACAAGCTGAAAGAGCAAATGGTCTGATTCTCAAAGGATTGAAGCCTCGATTGATGCGTGATCTCAAGCACGCAGCAGGCTCTTGGGTCGACGAGCTTCCGTCGGTTTTGTGGGGGCTGAGGACCACCCTGAACCGATCGACCGGAAGAACGCCATTTTTTCTGGTTTACGGAGCCGAAGCCGTCCTGCCGAGTGATCTACTTCACAACGCCCCCAGAGTCGAGCTTTATAACAAAGACGAAGCAGAGCAAGCCCGGCAAGACGCAGTCGACCTCCTAGAGGAGGAGAGGGAAATGGCTATGATCAGATCGACCATCTATCAGCAAGACTTGCGTCAATTCCATGCCAGAAATGTGAAGAGCCGAGCCTTCCAGGAAGGAGATTTGGTCCTCTGAGTGGATCAACAGAAACCACACAAACTTGCTCCTACTTGGGAAGGCCCCTTCATTGTCACCAGAGTCCTCCACAATGGAGCATATCACCTCTACAATGTTGATCACCAAACCGACGAGCCACGAGCTTGGAATGCAGAACTACTCCGCCCCTTTTACACTTGAGTTCTCCCTTGGACGAGATGTAATAAGAAAAAATTTCTGCAGTTCATTTTTACCAAAGACAAGAGCGTCCCAATAATTGCTGTCACTTTTGTTTGCATACGAAATCCCCCAGTGGGTGACTTAGCCGCGAATCCGTTTCGCCTAAGTTTGAAAAAATCCTACCGAGTGGAGAGAAAACCTCCCACTCGGGGGCTTAGCTGCAGTCCAGTACTCGCCTAAGTTCTCCCACTTAGAGACTTAGCTGCAGTCAGGCACTCGCCTAAGTTTGAAAAAATCCTACCGAGTGGAGAGCAAGCCTCCCACTCGGGGGCTTAGCTGCAGTCCAGTACTCGCTTAAGTTCTCCCACTTAGAGACTTAGCTGCAGTCCAGTACTCGCCTAAGTTCTCCCACTTAGAGACTTAGCTGCAGTCAGGCACTCGCCTAAGTTTGAAAAAATCCTACCGAGTGGAGAGCAAACCTCCCACTCGGGGGCTTAGCTGCAGTACAGTACTCGCCTAAGTTCTCCCACTTAGAGACTTAGCTGCAGTCAGGCACTCACCTAAGTTTGAAAAAATCCTACCGAGTGGAGAGCAAACCTCCCACTCGGGAGCTTAGCTGCAGTCCAGTACTCGCCTAAGTTCTCCCACTTAGAGACTTAGCTGCAGTCAGGCACTCGCCTAAGTTTGAAAAAATCCTACCGAGTGGAGAGCAAACCTCCCACTCGGGGGCTTAGCTGCAGTACAGTACTCGCCTAAGTTCTCCCACTTAGAGACTTAGCTGCAGTCAGGCACTCACCTAAGTTTGAAAAAATCCTACCGAGTGGAGAGCAAACCTCCCACTCGGGAGCTTAGCTGCAGTCCAGTACTCGCCTAAGTTCTCCCACTTAGAGACTTAGCTGCAGTCAGGCAGTCGCCTAAGTTTGAAAAAATCCTTCCGAGTGGAGAGCAAACCTCCCACTCGGGGGCTTAGCTGCAGTCCAGTACTCGCCTAAGTTCTCCCATTAAGATACTTAGCTGCAGTCAGGCACTCGCCTAAGTTTGAAAAAATCCTACCGAGTGGAGAGCAAACCTCCCACTCGGGGGCTTAGCTGCAGTCCAGTACTCGCCTAAGTTCTCCCATTAAGAGACTTAGCTGCAGTCAGACACTCGCCTAAGTTTGAAAAAATCCTACCGAGTGGAGAGCAAACCTCCCACTCGGGGGCTTAGCTGCAATCCAGTACTCGCCTAAGTTCTCCCACTAAGAGACTTAGCTGCAGTCAGACACTCGCCTAAGTTTGAAAAAATCCTACCGAGTGGAGAGCAAACCTCCCACTCGGGGGCTTAGCTGCAGCCCAGCGCTCGCCTAAGTGTTTAAAAATCCTACCGAGTGGAGAGCAAACCTCCCACTCGGAGGCTTAGCTGTAGCCCAACGCTCGCCTAAGTGTTTAAAAATCCTACCGAGTGGAGAGCAAACCTCTCACTCGGAGGCTTAGCTGCAGCCCAGTGCTCGCCTAAGTACAAGACACAACCTAATCCGCGAGTCGGCTGCTACCTTCCCCTTCGGAGCTGCGCCGCAAATACAAGGTTATTCCGAGTGAAGATCAACATCCACTCGACGAATCAAACCATGAAGATATTTAACGAGAAATCAAGATTATATAAAGCCTAAAAGGTCCCAGACCTCAGATCAAAGTACTCAAGCCCTCGGCTCGGCGGAGTTTAACGGTTACAAATCCACTCGGCATTCCGAGGCAAATTCAAAGTGAAGCATAAAAGTTTTTCATTCCTCAGGAGGAGGGCTGGAAGGGGCGACGAACTCGTCCAAGTCGATCCCGTCTACAATACGAGTGGCAGCAGCAATAAAAGTCTCCATGAAGTCCTGAAAGTTGTGCTTCCTGGTATTGGCAACTTGGATGGCGGCCAGCTTTTCTTCTCGCGCCTCCTTGCAATGGACGCGGACCAGAGACAGAGCGACATCAGCACCACATCTAGCAGAAGATTTCTTCCATTCCGCCACTTGACCCGGGCCTTCATTCAGTCGGACCATCAGGGACTTGAGGTCGTTCTGAAGTGTCGTTCCAAGCCAGAGTGATGTGTCGATCCGCGACATCGCAACCTTCAGCCGAGCAAGATAATCAACAACGCTGGTAACACGAGACTCCAGTCGGAGCACGTTCATAGCAGCCTCGTCCTTCATGAGAGAATTGGCGGGATCCAAGCCTGGCTCCACTCGACTGGTTTCCTCTTCAAAGCTCTGGCAGAATTATGCAAACACGATTCAAGAATAAGACAGTGGCCGTACGCGGGCTCAGCAACTACAAGACAGCCGGGTTGGAATAATTACCTTCGAGCATGACGAACAGCTTCTTGGCGAGTCCACCGAGATAAGCCTCCAGATCTTTTACCTTCCCCGCCAGCTCACCCGCCTTGTCGTGCAGAGCCATCTTTTCTTTCTTCAGTCGACTGGCATCTCGATTAGCTGTCTCGAGAGCAGTTTTCAGTCTGGAGTTCTCCTGTTCAAGAGTTCCGACCGAAGCTAGTTTCTCTTCTACGAGCTTCGTTTTGCTCGAGGCCTCCTTCTGTGCCTCTGCAAGGTCTTGATCCTTCTTCTTCAGAGCTTCCTCCAGTTTATCTGCGGCGCGTCGAGTGGAACCAACATCAAGAATGGACAAGAAAGAAAAGCCACCCGTTAAGAATGGAGAACCTCACCAGCCATACCTTTTGCTTCTTCTTGCGCCTTCTTCAAATTCTCCTGAGCAAGCTTCAAGTTAAGATTGAGCTGGATCTGCTGATTCTCCAACTCAGTATAGCGAGCTACAAGTTCGCAAGATTTCTGTAAAAAGAAAAATCAGTCGACAGACGTCCAAGATAAGTTGCTTCCGAGTAACTAAGAGACAATGACGATGTTTCTAAGACCACAGCCAAATCAAAAACATTCGACAGTAGTCTCGGGGACTACACCCAGTGGGTGCACTCAGCGTGCCCCCACTGGTTCGACCAAAAAAAAGGATCTTCGGGGAAAAACCAAGTGAAGAAATACAGCTACAGCAACACAATGTAAAGACTACAGTCGACTGCCAGCAGTCCACCGTAGTCTCGGGGACTACACCCAGTGGGTGCACTTAGCGTGCCCCCACTCGTCCAAGAATTGGCAGACACACCAGTGGGTGTACAGATACAGATACAAAAGATCTACGGAAAAGAGACTCTTCAAACAGCATATCATAACAGACCAAGTGTTGAGTCGACTGACCTGGACGTTGCTCTGAAGAGCCGAACTCGCGTCATAGGCTGCTTGGCTGGCCTCCCGAGCCATCTTCACTTGCTCCATCATGATCCCCTCCTGGCGTATAGCCTCCTTTGCAGCAGCCGCTTGGTCCTCAGGGACGGGGTACGCAGCAAAAAGCGAAGGTGGATCCGCAGTCGACGCCGAAGGCCGCACGCTCGTCAGAGGAATGGCGAAAGTCACAGAAGCCCGAGTGGTGTCACCACCATCCCGAGCCATGGCCTCAGACGCCGGAGCAGGTTGGGGGGTCTTGTCAGCCGTCGACCTCTTGTTCCTCCTCATTCTCAGCGGTTCGTTGTCGTCGTCATCCGGGAGGTCGATAACATGAGGAGGGGCTACAAAGGGAACGTTCAATCGACCAGGGTTGCAATAAATGTTTAGTCGACTCAAAGTAGAACGTCAGTAATCGTACCAGGGTTGGAGGTAACAGCATCCTCCATCTCTTGGTCGTCGTCCTTGGCGGAGATCTCAGAAGTAGCAGCACTGCAAGCCTCGAAAGTCAGTCGGTTGGCTCAATGGATCGACCAAGGATCCGTCCACGGTCGACAAAGGATAACAAGTTTTATTATTACCCAGAAATGGTGGGGACGGCCATCTTCATCTTGGGCAGAGCCTTGGGCGGCTTGGACGGCGCTGCGCGCAGGTGCTTGGGAGCCTTTCCAGTCGGCGTAGGAGAAGAAGTCCGAGGGCGTTTCGACGACTGCCCAACAGGAGCAGTCGCACTACCACGCTCCCGCACTGGATCGTGTGTGAGCTTGGATCGCCCCTCCGGGCGGGGGGGTTCAACCTCCTCCTCCTCCTCTTCACTGGAGTCGACGTCGTCGCCTCCCTCTCCTTCACCGTCGGACTCCCACTCGCCTTGATCGTCCCCGCTCTCACCTCCGCTCGCCTCCCCTTCCTCAGTTGGCCCCTGTGCCCCATTGGGCGTCGAGTACATCTCAGTAGTCGCCTGAAAAACAACAGACAAGACAAAGGTCAATCGACCAACTCGAAGAAGACCAATGAAGAAAAACAAGACCTCAGTCCAGGAGCATAGAGACATACCTGGTCCACGTCGTACGAGTTGTCGAGTGGAATTACCCTCCTGGCTCCTCGGGGGTTGTCCTTGTTTCCTGTGATGCTCGACAGCCACCCCTCCAGCATCTCATCAGTGACCTCCTCCGGGTGGATCCGAGTGGTGTCGTCAAGACCCGAGTACAGCCACATCGGGTGGTCACGAGCCTGGAGCGGTTAGATGCGCCTCCGGAGGAAGATCTCCAGCAAATCCATGCCCGTCACGCCCTCACGGACAAGCTCAACCACTCGACCGGACAGCACTTTGACTTGAGCCCTTTCCTCCGGCGCCACTTTCAGAGAAGCAGGTTTTTCAGCTCGGTCGAGGGAGAAAGGAGGAAGACCAGTCGACTGTCCTGGGGTGGCCTGGTCCTGACAGTAGAACCAGGTCGCCTGCCAGCCACGGACCGACTCCGGGAAAGTAATGGATGAAAAACAGCTCTTCCCCCTCGTCTGGATCGCCAAGCCCCCGCACAACTGGATCACCTGCGTCCTCTCGTCACTCGACTTGGCCTTCTTGACCGATTGAGAACGGCAGGTAAAGATGTGCTTGAAAAGTCCCCAATGGGGGCGGCAACCCAAGAAAGCCTCACACATGGAAATGAAAGCGGCAAGGTATACAATGGAGCTGGGAGTAAAGTGGTGGAGCTGCGCTCCGAAGAAGTTCAAGAAGCTCCGGAAAAAAGGATGGGGCGGCAGAGAAAACCCTCGGTCGATGTGGGTAGCTAGGAGCACGCACTCACCATCGCGGGGTTGAGGTTCGATCTCTCTCCCCGGAAGACGCGCAGCCTCGTGGGGAATGACTCCCCCCTCGACCATGTCGTCGAGATCCTCCTACCGGATCACTGATGGCATCCAATCGCCCTGGATCCAGCCCTTGGTCAGAGTGGACCTTAAGGAGGATCCGCCCCGAGCAGATCTTTTCCCCTTCCCCTGCGCCGCCGCCTTCTTCACGTGCTCCAGAGCGGAGGTCTTGCCCTTCGTCATCGTCGTTGGCGAAGTCTCGCATGGGCCTGCTGCGCTGGGGCGAGAACGGAGGTGGCGGAAGGACTTGCGAAGGGAGAAGAAGAAGAAAGGAGGAGAAGAGAGCGCACTGCTTGGAAACCCCGAGCCGGCGATTTATAAGGGGCCGCTCCCGAGTGGCTGACTGGTAGGCCCAAACTATCCAGTCAAATCCTGCAGCGGACGCGCGCGCAGTACGTGGCGAAAAAGGCGATGCGGGGATCGAGGAGCTTCCGCTTTGTCGCTTCTGATTACTGCGGCCGCTCCCGTCCCGCGCGCTTCCCAAAATCCGAAATCCCACGACATCCGCGGGCTGCAGAACAACTTGTCAAAACGGAAGACCCCGCCCGCACCGACGCTCGATATGTCACAAATAAAGAAATTCACTCGACGAAAGGCCTGGAATGGATCAAGGCGACTGAAAAAGGTTGGCAACGTCATCCGTGACGATTGACCCAAAACGAGGCGCTCACGTAGCCCAAAGAACCAGTCGGAAAGATCTCCAACCCTTTCCCCACTCTAACCTCGATCCATTCGGGGGCTAATGATGAAGCCATGTACCTAGGGTAGGGGCACGTTCCTGTCCAAGGAGCCCTACCCTAGGACATCCCTAGGAGAAGTCACCTTTCAATCGACTTGAAGGTATCCCACTCGACGGGTTCAAGACACTCGACCAAGAAGCTATCACTCGACCATGAAGCCAACCACTCGACCGCCAGGAGACCTAAAGTCACTCCGCAGGCAAACGGTCGGCTATCAAGTAGTCTTTATGGTCATTATAGCACTTTATTAGGGGCGTTACCAGTAATGCCCAGCCTTAAATGTACCTTAAACCCTACATTACTGAGGGCAGGAGGGGGCCGGCGAACTCTATATAAGCCACCCCCCTCCTCAGTATGAAGGGTTCGCACCCCTGTTATTCACACGCCAGTAATCCAGTCGACTGCCTCCGGGCACCGAGACGTAGGGCTTTTACTTCCTCCACGAAGGGCCTGAACTCGTACATCTTGGTGTGTTTACAACTTCCCAATAGCTGAGATCTAGCCTCTCCATACATACCCCCCTACATCACTGTCAGAGTTAGAACCACGACAGCCGCTGACGATTTTGGGGGGTTGCTGCGAAGCCTCGTCGCTTCTCCAAACCCGTCCAGTAGCTGCATGATGGTGTCGATCTCCTGGCGCACCGGGTTAGCGAAGAAGATCGCGTCGTCCGCGTAGAGTGTGACCCACAGACACGCCGCACCAGTCGGAAGGGGGGCGATGGCCCCGGCGTGCTGAGCTGCTTCTAATAGTCGATGAAGGGTGTCGATCGCCAGAATGAAGAGGATCGGCAAAAGGGGGTCCCCTTGCTGCAGCCCCCGCTGATGAAGGATCGCCGGGCCCGGATCTCCGTTGAACATGAAGGTGGAGGACGCGGAGGAGAGGAGCAGGGCGACCCAGTCTCTCCACCGCGCCGGGAAATTCATCCGCTGCAGTAGTTCAAGGATATATTCCCATGAAACCGTGTCAAAAGGCTTGGCGATGTCAATCTTGAGTAGGAGCAGTGGTGATTTTTTTCCTCTGAAACAACCGTAGAGCATTCTGAACATAGAGAAAACTGTCATAGATTCCCTTCTTTTTCTAAAAAGTGCTCTGGGCCGGGGATATGAGCTGATCTAGCACACACATGAGCCTGATCAAGAGGACCTTGGCGATCAGCTTGGCCACCGAATGGATTAGGCTGATTGGGCGGAAGTCAGACAGTTTGGTTGCGCCATCCTTTTTTGGCAGCAGGACGATCATAGCTCTGTTTAACTCCGCAGAATCGCCCCCGGCGAGCTGGTAAAAAGCATGAAAGACAGCCATGGTGTCCATCTTGATCGTTTGCCAGCAAGCACGGAAAAAGGCGCCACTGAAGCCGTCTGGTCCTGGCGCCTTCTCAGCCGGAGACGCACATATTGCTGCCCAGACTTCTTGCTCTGTGAATGGGTTGTCAAGGCCTCCTCCATTTTGCAGTCGAGGAAGCTGAATCATATCCCAGTTGACTACTTTTGTTCGTCTCTCCCTGCAACCCAGAAGTGCTGTGAAGTGCTCATGGATCATGGCCGCTTTCTCTTTGTGGTATGTTGCCTGCTTGTTCTCTGACTCCAAGCAATGTATGTAATTTTTCCTGCGTCTAGAGTTGATCTTAGCTTGGAAGAAAGTTGTTTTCGCATCGCCCGCTTTGAGACAGGTAGTCCTTGTTGCTTGCCGCTTCCTGACCCGCTCGAGAGCTGCGAGACCGACTATCTTCAGTTTCAGAGTTTTCCTCAGCCAAAATTCCCTTGGGGTTAGTTGACGCCTCTCCTGTGCCACATCTAGCCGTAGCACCACCTCTGACGCAATGTGAAACTGCAGTTTTGCATTGTTGAAAGTGTTCTTCGCCCAGATCTTCAGGTCTGCCGCTGCTCTTTTTAGCTTGATCTTCATCCTAGTGAATGGGCAGGAGTGGTTCACTGGCCTCTGCCACACTCTCTGGACCGTCTGGTGGAAGTGGGGGAACTTGGGCCAGAAGGATTCAAATCTGAAGACTGCCTTGCGCGGCGGCGCGGCGGCGTCCGTGAGCAGCAAGGGGCAGTGATCAGAGCAGGACGTGGATGCAGCCATAAGGATGTAGGAGGAGAAGAGTGCTTCCCATTCCTAGTTGCAGAACACTTTGTCAATGGCGACAAAGGTTGGATTCTCCCTCTTGTTGCTCCAGGTATAGCGCCTGTTCTTGCATTTTATCTCTCGCAGGCAAGCTCGATCGATTGCATCTCTGAATCTGCCCATCATCCTTCTGTTGATGTTGTGGTTGCTCTTGTCTCTTGCCTCGTAGATGACGTTGAAATCACCGTTTATCAGCCACGGCTCGCCGAGGGGTGGTCTGCTTCTGCTCAGCTCATCGAGGAATTCATCCTTTCTTGTGGCGTCAGTCGGGCCGTACACCATAGTAATCTAGAAGGAGAGGCCACCGTGAGGGAGGAACTGACTGTGTGCTGATTGTAATCTTGGTGGAATCCCAGAAGATTGCAACGCCGCCGCGGGTGCCCAGCGCCGACATAATGGCGCATTTGTCTAGTCTACGGCTGCCAATCTCCCTGACAATCTATGGTGACCAGACATCGATCTTCGTCTCCTAACAGAGCTAGGCTATGGGCGTCAGCCACCTCGCAAATGGTGGCCCTCTTCGCCGGTGAATTTAGGCCGCGGACATTCCAGCTCATGATTGGGATGGGTGTGTTACTCATAATGCAAACAGGTGTGCTCCGGCGACAAAAAATTTACTACTGAAGAGAGGAACCAAGTACAGTTACACCGCCGATCAACCAGGGAGAGCCAGCGTCCACCAATAGGCCCCAAATCACGCTGGCATCTAGCTAAACACAGCATTCCTACACTAATCATGGAATTAAACCTAACTCAGACTACTGAAAGTCAGCCGCCGCCGGAGGCTAACTATTGTAGCATCTAACATGATCTAGTCCTGCGCTGCACCATCCGGGCCGGCCAGGCCAGCCATGGTGCGCAATGCCTCAACGTCGAGTCGTGTGAGCTTGGCAATGAAGTCGATGTCGCCTTCGGAGAGCGGCTCATCGGAACACCGCAGCAGTGCCTCCTGAAAGTGCGTTATATCGACTAGAGGGGGGGTGAATAGGCGATTTTTATGAAAGTCTTCAAAACGTGGAAGTTATGAAGACAAACGATAGAAATAAACCTATTACCCCGCAGCGGAAGGTAGAC
Organism: Triticum urartu; assembly: GCF_003073215.2. Taxonomy (NCBI): domain Eukaryota; kingdom Viridiplantae; phylum Streptophyta; class Magnoliopsida; order Poales; family Poaceae; genus Triticum; species Triticum urartu. Next base: position 316,488,691 of record NC_053028.1, read on the forward strand.
TACACTAGGCAAGCCATAGTCAAGTATTCAATAGAGTGAAAGCACAATGACTAATAGCAGCAATGTAGTAAGGATCAGGTAGGAAGATATTGTGAAGCCACACAGAACACGCAGTGTCACTCAGTGAAGACAAAAGATAGTGCGAACATACAATGACTTCACAAGGAGTAACAGTAAGTAAAGGGAAGGGAAGATGAAACCAGTGACTCGCTGAAGACAATGATTTGTTGGACCAGTTCCAGTTCCTGTGACAACTGTACGTCTGGTTAGGGCGGCTACGTATTTAAACCTTAGGACACACAGTCCCGGACACCCAGTCCTGAACACGCAGCTCAGGACACCCAGTCCTCACTGTATTCCCCTTGAGCTAAGGTCACACAGACCTCGCCCAATCACTCTGGTAAGTCTTCAAGGTAGACTCCCAAACCTTCACAGACTTCGTTCACCGGCAATCCACAATGTCTCTTGGATGCTCAGAACGCGACGCCTAACCGGCTGGAGGATGCACAGACCTCAAGTGTAATAAGTCTTCAGATCACACAGACAAGAAGACTTAAGTGATGCCTAATTCTCTTTGGCTCTGGGTAGTTAGGGCTTTATCCTCGCAAGGAATTCTCTCTCAAGGCTTCGAGGTGGGTTGCTCTCAAACGACAAAAGTCGTACTCTGAATCTGAGCAGCCAACCGTTTATGGTTGTAGGGGGTGGGCTATTTATAGCCACTTGGCAACCCGACCTGATTTGTCCAAAATGACCCTGGGTCACTAAGGAACTGACACGTGTTCCAACGGTCAGATTTCAAACTCACACGGCAACTTTACTTGGGCTTCAAGCAAAGCTGACTTGCCCGACTCTGGACAAGATTCGCTCTCAAAGTCTTCACTCGAAGACATAGGTTTTGTTTAAGCATCACTTCAGTCATTCTGACTGGTTCTCTTGGACCCCACTTAACAGTACGATGGTTCCTATGACTCAACACAGAAGAAAGAGAACTACGAAAGATCTAAGTCTTCGAGCTCCATAGGCTTCATGTGGTGTCTTCTCTTGTCATAGTCTTCAATGTGAATATCTTCATATACCACCTTTGACTTCAATGTCTTCATACATTTTTAGGGGTCATCTCTGGTAGGAAAACCGAATCAATGAGGGACTTCTACCTGTGTTATCCTGCAATTCTCACAAACACATTAGTTCCTCAACTAGGTTTGTCGTCAATACTCCAAAACCAACTAGGGGTGGCACTAGATGCACTTACAATCTCCCCCTTTTGGTGATTGATGACAAACTAGTTGAAGTTTTCAACAGGGAATATAATCTGTGAAATTGTAAAGGATAAGGAATTGTCTTCATAAGTTGCAAGGGCTCCCCCTAAAGATGTGCATATAAGTAATTTGCTTTTGGAATGCAAATGCACATGGCAGGTTGTACTTGTGGAGATCCACTTCAACTTATGATGACAATCCACTATGCATGTGAAAGTATATGAAGATAATGACATGCATAATGGAAAATGGACGTCTGCAGAATGATCTAAGTGCGGAATTTATCGTCACACATGCGGAATTTATCATCGCAACACAAGGTGGCAGATAAGTAGCAAACGACCATCGAGTTTAAGTGTTTGATTTACTATATGGACCCGCTTGAAGACTATCAACCTCATATTCTTCTCCCCCTTTTGTCAGTAAGGACCAAAAAGGTTTGAAGACATAGAGCATCTACTCGTTCCCATGAGGAGTAGGTGAAGCAGCATGGTCGTTGGTGGTGTTTGGCGGTGCTGAAGAGCTTGGAGCAGAGTCGAAGTGTGCTGAAGGAGGTGGTGGTGAAGTAGCATCGTCTTCATCCTCGATCACTCTAGCATTCACAGTTGCAGCAGAGGAAGAGAACTCAGAGTCTTCAAGGGATGGAGTTCGTCGCAGCACTGCCCTTCGAGGAGGTGTGGAGTCAAACTTGAATCGCTCAGTGAATCCATCCTCTTGAAGATCATCTTCAGAACACATCAGCGTTAGCCCTTTCCATGTGCGGCGAGAGGTTTCATGGGCAACAAAAGCATTCTTGGTGGCAAGATTGCGAATGCGATTAACATCCACCAAGAGGCTTTGCATCTGACGCTTCAGCCAGTCATGATGCCTATCCTGTTTCTGATGAAGAGCCACAAGAAGCTCTCGGTCGTTGAGAACACGAGTGCGCTTCTTGGGTCGTGGAGCAGTTGTACTGTCAGTGGCTTAAGTGAGAGCAAGATGCGGTGCCCGTGTAGTGCCACCCAAAGGATACACACGAGTTACGGCTTCAACGCCTTCAACGTTCTGAGTGAAACTTTGATGCTCTACATTCTGAAGACTGAGAGATTCCTTGGCAGGCTCGGGATAGATGGCTTCAATAGACATATCCACATCAGGCAAAAAGATCCGATGGTTGCGGGCCGAGGGCTGATATGAGATAGCGGAGTGAAGTTTGATCAGCCGCATCACCCAAGGGGCATAGAACTTCAAACCAAACAGATCAGAGCCAGATGCAGCAAGTTGGCGAATGAAGAAATCATGTGTGTTGAAGCATTTTCCATGAAGAATGTAGAAGACAAAAGTCTTCATTGCACCTTCCAGCTTGGCATGGGGAGAATGTCCTTTGATTGGCCAGAGAGTTCGCCTTATGATGTGATAAATGGTTCTTGGCAGATACTCAAGGTCTTCAACGAAGAACTCCGTGGGATAAGCAGCATCTTGGGGCAATGGCTTCATCATACTAAGCATCTGACTCATATTAGGTTCAGTCTTCTGAAAGATGCTCTCAATAGCTTCACTATGAAGCTGACAGCCATGCTCGTAGAGATCGCCAGGAGTGGGCAAACCAGTGAGCTCAATGATGTCAAAGGCTTTGGCTTCGTGATGAACGTTTCCTGTCATCCACTCCAGGACCCAAGTCTTCGGATCTCTGCTATACCCGCGGATGTGAAGTGTGGCATAGAATTGGAGCAGCAACTCTTCATTCCAATGCTCTTGGTTAGTAACGAACGGCAGCAATCCAACTTCTTTGAAGCAATCCAGAGCTTCTTCCAAATAGGGCAGACCAGCTATTGCTTCAATGTCAAGGCGCTTGTGTGGGAAGATGCGACCTTGGTTGTAAAGAACGCATGAGTAATAGCTTCGCTGCGGATAACTCCAGAACCGATCAGATGATATTGTTTCCCTAGAGTAGGGGTTCCTGGAGCTATTGAAGAATGTGTTGTCTGCTCTGAAGCCATTGATATTGAAGGAGCCAGGTGCTGATGCAGGACCTGGGAACCTTGGCAATCTTGGGATTGGCTTCTGTACCTGAGGCCTGTGCTCAACATGATAGTCAAACTGGGGACCGGCAGCAGACTCAGGAACAGAAGTGGCGGGATCAGTGGCTTCACTGACTTCTTCTTCCGTTGGGGAGGGCTCCACATTAGCTTCAGCCATGACAGTGTCAGTGGCTCATTGGTGGTGGTGGTGGCAGCCTCAAGATTTTCAACCTCCACTTGACGAGCTGGAGGGTCGGTCACAATCACGTTCTCCTCGATAACCGCTTCTTGGTGAGACAGGGGAGTAGCAGCTTGTGGGACTTCTTCTTCATCGGCTGATGCAGCCGGAATGTCTTCAGCAGTTTCAGCTTCATACGCAGAGACTGGAGGCCTAGGTCCTTTGCGAAGCCTGCGCAACGCAGGCGACGCCTGTGTAGTTGGAGTTGGCTAGGCCTCAAAGTCTTCTTCCTCTTGTGGGCGGTCAGCCCATGAAGCATCCTGAGCGATTGGCGTCAGAGGACGACCAATGCTGATGAGTTCGCTGTTCTCGAGCTAAGGAAGGACTGCACCATCTTCTACATGGTCATGTTGACCAATGTCTTCAGCAGCGATGGGATCAGCTGCTGGAAAGTCTTCAGCTTCATGAGCCTCTGTGAAAGCGGGCTCATGGATTGTCAGTTGGCGTTCAGCGTCAGGACGAACCATGGAAATGGGTTCAACTATCAAAGGCTCTGTGGGAGCAGCCCGATCTTTCTTGGTCTTCCTCTTCTTCTTGGAGGGGGCAATAGGAGAGGCTTCAGGATGTTTCCTCTTCCTGGCTTCAGCCTCAGCAGTCCTCGTCTTCTTGAGCTCTGAAGCGGTTGACTGGCTTTTTGGCTTCGAGCCAGTCATTCTAGTTGGGAAGACAATGGGATCTGCTTCCTGCCTTGGTGCGTCAGGTTTAGCCGTAGCGGGCTTCTTCATCTTCTTTGTTGCCATCCTGGGGTCGATGCCAGGACGCCCAAGGGCCTTGCGCTTCTCAGCCTCATTGTAGGTCTGCACACATTTGTCAGCCAGAACCTTCATGCGCTCACGAGAACCTTGAGCTTCTGCACGTTTCTTGAGAAAGGCTTCCTTGAGCTCGTGCAGCATAATCTTGAAGTTCTTCACCTATTGCACGCTGAGCTTGGCCATATGCTTCTTAAACTGAGCCTTTTCATAGTCAATCTTTTTCTTCAATTCAACAATGCGCTGGGCGATAGCTAACTCTGAAGCAATGGCGCCATGGAAGGCGACACTGAGGCCAATGGGTAGTTGCAGATCTTCGAAGCTGATGTTTGGCGTGTCAAACCACTCGTCAATGAAATGAAGATTTTTGCTTCTTCTTTTCTCTTGATGAGTTGCTCAAGAGCGTCATCTGCAAGATCTTCATCACTTGACAGATCAATGGCATCATTGCACAGAATGGCGGCAGTTGTGAGCTCTTGGCCGATGTGTGGCAGAGGCATCTGAGGAACACGTGGCCATTATGCAGAATTTTGGGGTTTGTTCCACGTCCCACGCACGCCTGGATTGTCGGGTGGTCTTTCCTACTTCTCCGGGTTTCATGTGGAGGAATGAGCATTGAAAGTGGACTTAAGGTTTGTCTTTGTATCTTCTGCTGACAAGGACGCAGAGAAGACATTCGACAGTTTCAATAGAATGCATATGATTTGGAGAGATAGAGTTTGAGATAGATAGCATAGAGAGGTTAGGGTCCGATCACATTCACTTAGTTCAAAAGATTCAACAAGAAAACATAGCTATAAGTGAATGTTGTAGAGGACAGAACACTAGTATATATATATATAATCAACATAGTGAAGATAATCATGAAGACATGTTGACATTGAAGCCAAACCAAATGTGAAGACATAGCAAGGTAACGCCATGAGTGAAACACTTCAAAATAGAACATTTGGTGGTGGCGTTACCCACCGTATAGGAAGTATTAGACCCAGACACGGCGCACAATTATCGTGGCGCTCCGAAGTCAAATTCCACATTAATGTATTCACACTTAGAATGTATGTCTTCATTGATTGAAGATATACTTTACTTCATGTGTTGCACATCTAAGTCATCAATATGCATAAGGGTTAGGATGTGTGCCTGATCACAGGACATTTGAGGATTCCAGGATATTTAGCTCACACCGTAACTTGCAAAATCTCTTCTCATCCAAGGGCTTGGTGAAGATATCTGCCAATTGCTCTTTAGTGTTGACGTGTATGATATCAATATCTTCCTTCACAACATGATCTCTGAGAAAGTGATGACGAATTTCAATGTGCTTTGTCTTCGAGTGCTAAACTGGGTTGTTCGCAATCTTGATGGCACTTTCGTTGTCGCAGTAGAGTGGCACTTGCTTTAGATGAACGCCATAGTCTTTGAGCGTTTGCTTCATCCACAGAAGCTGAGCGCAGCAAGATCCAGCAGCAATGTATTCAGATTCAGCAGTGGAGAGAGATACACAGTTCTGCTTCTTTGAAGACCAACATACAAGTGATCGTCCCAGAAAGTGACATCTGCCTGATGTAGACTTGCGATCAACTTTGTCACCAGCATAATCAGCATCCGAGAATCCAACCAGATCAAACTCTGAGCCCTTTGGATACCATAATCCCAGAGTTGGGGTGTGAGCCAAATATCGAAGAATTCGCTTCACAACTAAGTGATGCGACTCCTTTGGTGCCGCTTGAAATCGAGCACACATGCAAACACTAAGCATAATATCTGGCCTAGATGCACATAGATAAAGTAAAGAACCAATCATGGAGCGGTATACCTTTTGATCGAACTCTTTACCATTGTCGTCAGGACCCAGATGATGCTTGGCTGCATTGGCGTCATGAAGCCTTTGCAGTCTTGCATACCGAACTTCTTCAGCCAATCTTTGAGATACTTCTCTTGAGATATGAAGATGTCATTGCGTTGCTGTCGTATTTGAAGACCGAGAAAGAACTTCATCTCTCCCATCATAGACATTTGATATTGCTCTTGCATCATATATCCAAACTCTTCACTGTACTTCTGATTGGTGCAGCCGAAGATAATGTCATCCACATATATTTGGCACACAAACAGTTCACCATCATATGTCTTCGTGAAAAGAGTGGGGTCGAGAGAACCAGGTATGAAGCCTTTGCTCTTCAGGAAGTATTTGAGTGTGTCATACCAGGCCCGAGGGGCTTGTTTGAGGCCATACAGTGCCTTGTTGAGCTTGTATACCATGTCAGGATGTTTTGGATCTTCAAAGCCAGGAGGTTGTGCAACATACACTTCTTCTTCAATCTTGCCATTGAGGAAGGCGCTCTTCACATCCATTTGATAAAGAATTATGTTGTGATGATTTGCATAGGCCAGCAGTATGCGTATGGCTTCAAGTCTAGCCACAGGAGCAAATGTTTCATCGAAGTCAATGCCTTCCACTTGAGTATATCCTTGAGCAACGAGACGAGCTTTGTTTCTGACAACTTGACCATGTTCATCTTGCTTGTTGCGGTATATCCATTTGGTGCCTATTATGTTGTGCTTCCGAGGATCGGGACGCTTGACTAGTTCCCATACATTATTCAGCTCAAACTGTTGAAGCTCGTCTTGCATAGCTTGAATCCATTCAGGTTCCATGAAGACTTCTTCAACTTTCTTGGGTTCTATTATTGAGATGAATGCGAAGTGCCCACAGAAATTTGCTATCTGAGTTGCCCTTGAACGAGTGAGTGGACCGGGTGCATTGATGCTATCAATTATTCTTTCAATCTGCACTTCATTGGCAACGCGAGCATGTACAGGGCGAAGATTTTGCTCTTGCTGATCATTGTCGTTGTTAGAAGGAATGTCTTCAGGCTGAGCATTGTCTTCATGTTGATCAGGTGCTGAGATGATAAGTTCTTCTTCAGGATGAGCTTCAGAAGGTATAATTTCTCCAGTTCCCATTAGCTTGATTGATTCACTGGATGGAACTTCATCTAGCACATTTGGCGGTTGCTCTCTTTGTGAACCGTTGGTCTCATCGAACCGCACATCCACTGTTTCAACAACTTTGTAATGAAAGAGATTGAAGACTCTGTAGGAGTGTGAATCCTTTCCATATCCAAGCATAAAACCCTCATGTGCTTTTGGTGCAAACTTTGAGGTGTGATGTGGGTCCTTGATCCAGCACCTGGCGCCAAATACTCTGAAGTAACTGACATTTGGCTTCTTGCCAGTAAGGAGCTCATAAGATGTCTTGTTCAGAAGCTTGTGAAGATAAACACGATTGATTGTATGGCATGCAGTATCAATGGCTTCAGGCCAGAATTTTCTTGGAGTCTTGTATTCATCTAGCATCGTTCTGGCCATCTCAATGAGTGTTCTGTTCTTGCGTTCGCGACCCCATTCTGCTGTGGCGTGTACGGGGCTGAGAATTCATGTGTGATGCCCAAGGTATCAAGATATGTATCAAGGCCAGTGTTCTTGAATTCAGTGCCTTTGTCACTTCTGATATGCTTTATCTTGGCGCCATAGTTGTTCATTGCTCGATTGGCGAAGCGTCTGAAGACATCCTGCACTTCAGTCTTGTAAAGGATTATGTGCACCCAAGTATATCTAGAATAATCATCAACAATGACAAAGCCATAGAGACAAGCAGTACTAGTAAGAGTTGAGTAATGAGTGGGACCGAAAAGATCCATGTGAAGCAGTTCGAAGGGTCGAGTAGTGGTCATGATTGTCTTCGAGGGATGTTTGGCCCTCGTCATCTTTCCTGCCTCACAGGCACCGCATAAGTGATCTTTCTTGAACTTGACGCCCTCGATGCCTATGACATGCTTCTTCTTTGCCAGGGTGTGGAGGTTCCTCATGCCAGCATGCCCAAGCCTCCGATGTCAGAGACAGCATTCTGAAGCTTTTGCTAGAAGACATAAGGCAAGTTGTGGTCCTGCTGAGAAATCTACCACGTACAAATCATCTTTTCGATACCCTTCAAATACTAGAGACTTGTCAGATTCCATTAGAACAAGGCAACGATATTTTCCAAATATTACGATCATGTTTAAATCGCAAAGCATTGAGACAGACATTAAGTTGAAGCCAAGGGATTCAACAAGCATGACTTTATCCATGTGTTGATCCTTTGAGATTGCAACTCTACCTAGACCCAATACCTTACTTTTACCAGTGTCAGCAAATGTGATGTGGCTCTTGTCGGATGGACGTAAGGTTGAGTCCATGAGAAGGCTTCTCTTGCCAGTCATGTGATTTGTACAGCCATTGTCAATAATCCATTCTGAAGACTTTGAAGACGCTAGTGTCGTACCCTACAGTGCAGTTAGGGGGATAGGCTTCACGAAGAGAATTGTGAAGCAAAAACATTTGACGAACCAGTGGGTTATGAAAACTTAGATCCAGATTAGGACTAATAGGGAGAGTAGCATGCGATTCAGGAACGAAGTACATAATGATGCCATTCGGGCATTTTATCTTGCGCCCTACAAGATTTTTAAGGTCCCCAGCAATAGCGTCAGAAGATTTTGTTTTTCTGCTGGAGACCTTTCCCTGCAAAAGAGAGTTAAGCTTCTTAACCACCCACATCTTCAAGGGTGGCTTAGAAGCAATAAGTCTAAGTGCAGCATCTGAGAATTTTGGCTTTGAAGCCTTAGCAAACAGTCTTGCAGGTGGACAATAATACTCATAGGAATAAGCAGAATAATTTTTGGTCATATGAACATGACGGTTCGATGAACCGCTCTCATATTCATATGCCTGAGTATGGTTTCCCTGCAAAACATTTGCGTTAGTGTGACTCAGGTGAGTCCTCTGTTTGTATGAAGCCTTTGGACCATATGAAGCCTTTGGTCTGAGGTTTGTCTTCTTCAAGTGAGGTGTCATGAAGACATTCACAGGAAGATTTTCCAGACACTTTTTTGGAACCCAGATCTTCTTCATAGGCGGTCCATTCCTGCAGTTAGTACCAATGTACCTGGCAAACACTTCACCATTCTGATTCTTAAACAGTTTATAGTTTGCATCAAGGGATTCATCAATGATAATGGGGTTAGCACAAGTGAAGCCAGATAGATTGGATGGATCTGCTGAAGGTTCCTTGCAGCAACCCACGTGGTTTTGGGGTACTGCTCAGGTTTCCAGTAAGAGCCATCAGCATTCATTTTCCTTACGAACCCAACACCATCTTTCCTCGAGTTTCGGTTCAGAATCTGCTTTTTGAGGACATCACATAGTGTCTGATGCCCTTTAAGACTTTTGTACATCCCTGTTTCAAGCAATGTCTTCAACCTAGCATTCTCATCAGCAATAGTAGTGGTATCCTCAGCAGAGGGGTTAGTTACCACATCAACAGTTGAAGATATTGCAACAGTAGTAGCAGTAGAACATTCAGCAACAGAAGTAGCATTATCACGCTCAATGCATTTAAGACATGGTGGTTCAAATCCTTCCTGAGCGGAACTGATCTGTTTGGCGCGAAGTGACTCGTTTTCCTTTTGAAGATCTTCATGAGCCACTCTCAATTTCTCAAGATCTTGCTTCCTTTGAAGATAATCATAGGAAAGCTTTTCATGAGTTGTTGAGAGAGTTTCATACTTAACGTGAAGATTTTTTATGTCTTCAATTAAGGATTTAGATCGAGTCATTTCAGCACCTAACAGATCATCGCTTCTGTCTAACAGTTTTTGAATATGTTCCATAGCTCTCTGTTGTTCAGTTGCAATTTTAGCAAGTGTTTTGTAGCTGGGTTTTGAACCACAATCAGAGTCATCGTCACTAGATGTTTGATAGTGAGTAGTGCGTGTGTTTACCTTGGCACCGCGTGCCATGAAGCAGTAGGTAGAAGCAGAGTAGTCCTTGTCATTTGCATCGGTGTCGGTGATGAAGTCATTGTCTTCAGTGTTGAAGATGGACTTGGCAACGTATGATGTAGCCAGACTTGCGACGCCTGAATCGGACTCCTCCTCAGACTCCACCTCCGCCTCCTCAGAAGCGGACTCCTCCTCTGAATCCATTTCCTTGCCAACAAAAGCACGTGCCTTGCCAGATGAGCTCTTCTTGTGTGATGAAGACTTTGAGGAAGACTTGGAAGAAGACTTTGAGTATTTCTTCTTCTTCTTGTCGTCAGAGTCATATTCCTTGCTCTTCTTCTTCTTTTTGTTCTCATTGTCCCACTGTGGACACTCAGAGATGAAGTGGCCAGGTTTCTTGCACTTGTGACATGTTTTCTTCTTGTAGTCGTGAGCAGAAGCTTCATCATTCCTTGAGCTTGATCGGAAGACTTTCTGAAACCTTTCTTCTTGGTGAATTTTTGGAACTTCTTCACAAGCATAGCAAGTTCCCTTCCAATGTCTTCAGGATCATCCGAACTGCTGTCAGATTCTTCTTCAGATGAGGAGACAGCTTTTGCCTTCAAGGCACGAGTTCGCCCATAGTTTGGACCGTAGATATCTCTTTTCTCAGAAAGCTGAAACTCATGTGTATTGAGCCTCTCAAGTATGTCAGACGGATCGAGTGTCTTGAAATTAGGACGTTCTTGAATCATCAGGGCTAGGGTGTCAAACGAACTATCAAGTGATCTCAGTAGTGTCTTGACGACTTCATGTTTGGTGATCTCAGTAGCGCCGAGGGCTTGAAGCTCATTTGTGATGTCAGTGAGTCGGTCAAATGTGAGCTGGACATTCTCATTGTCATTTCGCTTGAAGCGGCTGAAGAGGTTGCGAAGGACACTGATTCTCTGATCTCTCTGGGTTGAGACGCCTTCATTGACCTTGGAGAGCCAGTCCCAGACCAGCTTAGATGTTTCCAAAGCACTCACACGGCCATACTGTCCTTTGGTCAGATGACCACAGATGATATTCTTGGTAGTAGAGTCCAGTTGAACGAACTTCTTGACATCAGCGGCAGTGACACCTTCTCCAGCCTTGGGAACGCCGTTCTTGACGACATACCATAGGTCGACGTCAATGGATTCAAGATGCATGCGCATATTGTTCTTCCAGTAGGGATATTCAGTTCCATCGAAGACGGGACACGCAGCGGAGACTTTAATTATCCCTGCAGTCGACATAGCTAAAACTCCAGGTGGTTAAACCGAATCACACAGAACAAGGGAGCACCTTGCTCTGATACCAATTGAAAGTGCGTTATATCGACTAGAGGGGGGGTGAATAGGTGATTTTTATGAAAGTCTTCAAAACGTGGAAGTTATGAAGACAAACGATAGAAATAAACCTATTACCCTGCAGCAGAAGGTAGACTACACTAGGCAAGCCATAGTCAAGTATTCAATAGAGTGAAAGCACAATGACTAATAGCAGCAATGTAGTAAGGATCAGGTAGGAAGATATTGTGAAGCCACACAGAACACGCAGTGTCACTCAGTGAAGACAAAAGATAGTGCGAACATACAATGACTTCACAAGGAGTAACAGTAAGTAAAGGGAAGGGAAGATGAAACCAGTGACTCGCTGAAGACAATGATTTGTTGGACCAGTTCCAGTTCCTGTGACAACTGTACGTCTGGTTAGGGCGGCTACGTATTTAAACCTTAGGACACACAGTCCCGGACACCCAGTCCTGAACACGCAGCTCAGGACACCCAGTCCTCACTGTATTCCCCTTGAGCTAAGGTCACACAGACCTCGCCCAATCACTCTGGTAAGTCTTCAAGGTAGACTCCCAAACCTTCACAGACTTCGTTCACCGGCAATCCACAATGTCTCTTGGATGCTCAGAACGCGACGCCTAACCGGCTGGAGGATGCACAGACCTCAAGTGTAATAAGTCTTCAGATCACACAGACAAGAAGACTTAAGTGATGCCTAATTCTCTTTGGCTCTGGGTAGTTAGGGCTTTATCCTCGCAAGGAATTCTCTCTCAAGGCTTCGAGGTGGGTTGCTCTCAAACGACAAAAGTCGTACTCTGAATCTGAGCAGCCAACCGTTTATGGTTGTAGGGGGTGGGCTATTTATAGCCACTTGGCAACCCGACCTGATTTGTCCAAAATGACCCTGGGTCACTAAGGAACTGACACGTGTTCCAACGGTCAGATTTCAAACTCACACGGCAACTTTACTTGGGCTTCAAGCAAAGCTGACTTGCCCGACTCTGGACAAGATTCGCTCTCAAAGTCTTCACTCGAAGACATAGGTTTTGTTTAAGCATCACTTCAGTCATTCTGACTAGTTCTCTTGGACCCCACTTAACAGTACGATGGTTCCTATGACTCAACACAGAAGAAAGAGAACTACGAAAGATCTAAGTCTTCGAGCTCCATAGGCTTCATGTGGTGTCTTCTCTTGTCATAGTCTTCAATGTGAATATCTTCATATACCACCTTTGACTTCAATATCTTCATACATTTTTAGGGGTCATCTCTGGTAGGAAAACCGAATCAATGAGGGACTTCTACCTGTGTTATCCTGCAATTCTCACAAACACATTAGTCCCTCAACTAGGTTTGTCGTCAATACTCCAAAACCAACTAGGGGTGGCACTAGATGCACTTACACCTCCGCTGCCTTCACCGTCATCCTCTCCCTTGGATCCAGCACGTCGAGCTCTTGGACTAGGCACAGGGTGGCCCGTTGTGCCACCGGGGTGGAGGAGGGGTTGGTCGCCTGGTGGGCGCTGTGCCTGACGGGGGCTGAGGGAGCGCGTGTCTTGAGCGGAGCGGACGGCCTGTGAGCGGGTGGCGCGTCAGCGACGAGGGTCGTGGGGGCGTCGTGGAAGAGGAGCCGAGTGGTGGTGCCGCCTTGCCCGATTTGCATCTGCTACACCTGGTGCGTCACCGCCCCAGCTCGGTCGTGGTTTTCGCTGGGGGGCCGTGGTCTTGTACGCATGGACGGAGTCGGTTTGCATGCATGCGAGGGACCCACCGATGGTCAACGCCGCTGCACCGCTGGCGTCCGCGTGGTTGCCGTCGAACTCGAGCGAGGCGGCGAGGGCGCCCGCAATGGCCTCCTCCAGCTCTTCCTGACCGAGCTCGATGCGCGGCGGGGAGGGAGCTGAGCGTCCCCACTCTTGAAGAACTCGGCGACGGGGTCGGCATCGGCGTGGTTGGCATGGCTCCTTCTTGCTGGTGGCGGCGAGGGTGGTGGTGAGGGGGACGGTGCACTACGCAGCGGCAGGGGAGGAGTGGTGCAGATGGCGATCTCCCGTCCGTGGCAGCCCTTGTTATGGTGGCGGCTGGTGGGGGTGCGACTGCGCTGGCGAAGCTCTCGGGTGCGCTCCTTTGCCGCCGCTGGGGCCCGGCTGGAGTGGCCGCGACCCAGCAGCATGTCTGCCCAGGAGCGCCGGCCGCTGCGCTCGCTGTCATGGTCGTCATGGTCCCTACGGCCGCCCCCTCGCTGCAGACCGTGGCATCCCGAGGAGGCCACCGTGGGTGGTTGGCGGTGCCCCTGTCCATGTTCAACGTGCCAGGTCCAGGTTGCCGGGTACACCGCTGGGAAGGGGGCGCCGTCGCCGGACTCTGACGAGGGGAGTCCGCTCTGGCACGAGTGGGAGGACTGCGACGTGCGGGGGGTCCAATCCTCGATCATGTCGACGTGCACCAGCAGCTCGCGGCGCCTGATGCCGGGAGGGGTAGCCACCTGGCGGCTCGGCAGCGAGAACCCCAGCATGGCCTCAACCCAGCCCGCCCCACGGGCCGCGCGCCAGGTCTCGTGCTTGGTGGGGATGTGTGCGACGTCAGTCGTCCAGCCAGCAGGCGAAGGACTTGGCGTGTCTGCGCTCGTGGGTGCGGCTGTCCAGGCGATCAACGATGCAGAGGTCGCCGAGGACCTCCTCCGCGCCCGCCAGCGACCAGAGCTGCATGGGCATCCGCTCGATGACGACGCGGACGTGGAGGGTGTAGTCGTCCGACACCTCGTGGTCGTCCTCGTGCCACCCGTTGACCTTGAACTCGACGCCGTCGGCCTTGATGACGCCGCAGCGGACGACGTTCGCCTTGTGCGCCGGAAGCTCGAAGTGGACCAGAAAGTCCTCTGGGTCGTGGCTGGTGATGCGCAGCAGGTGGGGCGGCATGTGGATCTGCTCTTCTATGGCTTGACCGACCGACATGGGGTTGGCGGCGTGCTGAGGCGTCGCGGCCGTGAGGAGCACGGCGTGCTTCCGGAGCAGAAACTCTTGGTGCTCCTTGGCCGGAGTGGCGACCACCACCTTGTAGCTCGACCTTGGGCGGCGGGAGGGGTCGGTGAGGAGGGCCTGGCGGTCCATGTCGACGGGACGCGCGGCCGGTGGCGGCGGCGCAGGGAAACGCAGCCTCTCCCTCATCGGGCCGCGGGTGGCGCCGTCCGCCCCACGCCTATTCCTCGGATTCTGTGGGCACTCCCTACCGAAGTGGCCCTGCAGCTTGCAGATGATGCAGCGGAGTGGATCTCGGCAATCGACGTGGCGGTGCTCGCTACTGAGGCATCTGAAATAGCGGTCGTCGAATTGGCTTAAGAAGGTAGCGCGGCCAGCGTCCTCCTTAATGGTGGAGCGCTTGCCCATCTGCCTCGGCTGGCGACGCCTGGAGTTGCCCGCTGATCTACTAAGTGCATGCTGTTGCTGCTCCGATTTGACCTCCGTCCATCCCTCCCCCTCGCCCAAAGAGGAAATGGACGGTGCGGGTGAGGGCACTACCACAATGGATTTTAGCCTGCAGTTCCCAGGGCAGGGGTGCCCTGCTTGGACCGCTGGCTCGTGCGTCGCGCCCGCCTTGGAGTTCTCGCCACGCAGCAGGAAACGCGTCGGGGAGTCTGGGCGGGACGTTGACGCCGGAGGGAGCGGTGGAGAGACCAGCGCTTGCATCGGACCGCTGGATCCAGACAGATCTGCCGCTGTTGCAGGGTCTCCCCGCACCGATCTGGCGCTGCACGAGGAGCGGGTCGAACACTAGGATCCAGTAGGGGACGGCGGCCGCATGGCGAATTTGGTGGCGCCCCGGCCCGGGCGGGCAGGGACGGAGGCTGGTGGCCGCCGCGGCCGGAGCGGCGCGCGGCGCGGGAGCGGGAGGGGAGCGGGAGCCTGTTGGGTCGCAGCCTTCCTATTGTATATTTGGAAAAGAGTGGAGCGTATGATTTGCGACCGGTGCAAGTAATCTAATCAAGCCACACATATACCGACGATCTAAAATGTTTTGAGGGGATTATGATTTTTGTTTGTTTTGAGGGTAAATTTGAAATAATTCATGGATATTTATGAAGAGGAGATCCATAATTTACATACAATTAAAATCTTCCAAATCTTGTCCACCAAAAATAAATGCAATTGTGCTATAAAAAATGGCTCCCAACCGAGTTTGTTGAGGGAACAGGGAAGACAGCGGGAGAAGAAGGGAAGAGGACGAGAAAAGCCGAAAATAAAACCTCTCCTTCCCCTCCCCCTGTTCGTCGTTCTTCTCGGTTCGATCCACTCCAGCAGCCCCAAATCCCGGCCCGATTCCTCCCCAAATCCAGTCGACTCCCTGCCGGAATCCGCCCTCCCACTGATCGCCGCAAGCTCCCGGACCCGGAGCAAGCAATTTCGCGCCGCAAGAACTGCTCGCCGTCCGTGGACAAAAGCCCTCGCCCGACTCTCCCAACTTCTTTTCTGTTCGTCCTGACCATCGTCTTACGCGCCTCGCCGCCATCGCCGTCGCAGTTCTTCCTCGTCTCGTCTGGACATCCGCGTTCCTGCTATCTGCACCCCGTCCGCAGCCTTTGGGTTTCGAGGTATGACCTGTTTTCGTGAAGCGATTAGTCAATTCCCGCCGCTCACCTTCACAGCTTCTAACACCCGGCTCACTATTTAGATCCGCCCTTGATGGCGGGGGAGGAGGCCGCGGAGGGAAGCGGGAACAGGAGGCGGATGGATCTAAACCTGTACCTGGGCCTCCCTCCATTGCCGCGGCCTCCAGGTCGGCTGGGCGTAGCTATGGATTGCCCGCCGCCGCCCAACTCGGCCATTCCGGTTCCGGAATCTCCAAGAACGGATGAGCCTGCAGTATTACCGGCACCAGAGGAGATGCCGCCACTGCCCGTTGTATACTCGCCGTCCAATGCGCTCTCCACGCCGGAGCTATCGCTGATAGATCCGATGCTCTTTGATTGGCTTGATGGCCTCAGTACGGACAGTGAAGAGGCTCTTGATGCTGGTGAACCGGCTGTGGTGCGCGACGCGCCCTCACATGATGCCAATGTATCACCACCGCCGCCAGCGCCATTGTCTCTTCCTGGGCTGGAAGGGGTTCGCCTTGAATGGGTGGAAAGGCTTTCTCACCCTATTCTGGTGGCTCCTGCAGCCGGAGCAGAGATGGTGAGCACGAGGGTGATGAGGCAATCTATGGGGGCTGTGAATGCAATTGAAGACATGACGCCTGAGCTCCGCCTGCAGAGGTTGATCCAGGTGAGTGAACAGCACCACATTGTGAACCGCAACCAGCGGCCGACCAGCCCAGAAGCAGAAAGACTGGCGCAAGCCATCCAGCGGTCTCACAGCTCTCTAGATGCATCAAGGCGGCAGAAGCTCGATGGTGATGGCAAGATGACAGGAATGGGTGCCGTCAAGAAGGACGGGAACTGTGGGTGCAACTCCAGTTTCGAGTGCAATATCTGCCTTGAAGCGGCTAAAGAGCCTGTGGTTACACCGTGCGGCCACCTCTTCTGCTGGCCATGCTTGTACCAGTGGCTCCATGGACATTCAGCCCACTCTGAGTGCCCTGTCTGCAAGGGAGAGGTGCTCGAAGTAAATGTCACACCAATATATGGAAGAGGAGGCGGTGAACGGGACGCCTCCAGCAATGATGTTCCTCCCAGACCACGCGCAAACAGGAGTGAGAGCTTGAGGCAGCAGCTGCAAATGCCAGACCCAAGAGGCATTGCAAGCATGGTGAGACGGTTGATAGAAAACCAGGATATAGTGAGAGGCCAGGCAGCTCCACCTGCAGGCGGGGTTGAGGTGACTGTACTTCCCGCAGCCCGGTCAAGGGCTAGGGTACGGAGACAGCAAAGACACAGTCTTGTTTCACCCTCCCCAATAATGCTGCGTGCAAGCAACGCGGCCCCTGAGAGTGGCAATCAGGTCCGATTGCCGTCTTCTAATTCCGTTAATGCTGCACCCACAGTTACTCAGCAGTCGTCATCCATGGAGCAGGCATCGACTTCTAGCACCCTGGCTGTTATAGTGGGACAGGCAGCCCAAAGTAGGAGGTCCAGACCTTCGGAGTCCACAACCACAAGAAGAACAAGGAGGAGGCAGCAGCAGTAGGTAAAAGTGGTGCTGCCATTTTCTCCAATAAAACATATATAGATCATGCTTTGTCTGTACCATGTCAAGCTCCAAAAACATAGTCAAGATTATAAGGTAGGAATGTATATGCTATTGCTTTGCTCACGTATACCTTTTTCATGGAAAAGGAATTATTAGCATGTATGTGGGGATAAATTTCCCTGATATTGCATCTGTTTGTTTTTCAGTGAATTGTTAATTGTTATCTCTGTACTGTGTATGCCTGAATTTGAAGATAGTTAATTTCCTCAGCTATAGTTTTTGTACCGTCAAGACTGATGAATGTAGCAACAAATGCACCATTCTTTTCTATTTTAAGGTTTCCTCTTGTCTTAATGACTTGATCTAGTGTCCAGAAAGATTGGCATCCAGATCTTGGATAAATCTTTTTGTTTTTCTCATGATCTGAAATGATAGTCCAATGTAATTTGTAGTATATTAGTACAAGTCACTGCGAAAAAAAATGAAGATATTTTTCCTTTAAGCTCCTGCAGAACATGAAGAGTTCTTCTGGATTTGCCACCGCAGCCAGCTGTTTTGACATTGTATAAAGTGGATAGTACACAAATAGGTTGTCAATGTTTGGAACATGCAGCAGTACTCTACTTCTCTGTCCCAAACAAGCAACCAGCTGTCCAGTTTTAGTCGAACATCTCATGGGGCATTGTCTGCCCCTGCATATCAAGAACCAGTCTCCCTCTGAGAAAAAATAAAAGAACCAGAAGATGACCAAATTTGTTTGAACAGATGAACATTTGCTATTTACATTTCAGGATTGTCATTTGATTACACCGAACAACAGGAAACACTATAGAGTATATCACAGATATTTCGCGAGGTCCAAAAGTATCACCATTGGTAGTTCTGGAGATCAAGATGGTTGGATGGGTCAGCGTCAAATAGAGTTTATGGAATTCACCAGCTTCTCAAACCTTGTCCATGTGCAAACCTCTGCAAAAATGTCAGACTGCTCCTGGATATGCACATGATTGCTCATTTTGTGACCAGCACCTGGGAACAACGTAGCAATAGAGAGCTACAAATACTGTTATGGGTAGTACAATATCTTCAGTACATGTAACATGTCTATCTAGTCTCGACGTAACTGTAAAATGCTGAGTTTGTAATTTTTCTTGGAAGTGTTTGTCCAGTGACTGGTGTAATTTCCCTTGGACCCTTCTAGTCTAGTTTTAAGTGAAATGCAGATCTCCTGCAATGTTTCAGAAACAAAATCAAAATGGCAATAAAAAAACTATACATTCTATCAAAGACTCGCTGACCTAACTGATTGTTTTATGCAACTCATACACAAAGGAAACACCAGTTTCGATATTTTGACCATGCAAGTTTTGGGCAACCTGCTTGGATACCAAAAGAAGGTGCATTCATCAATTGGATTGTGCACATGTTCATGTACCACTCCCACAGTCAAAGGACGATTGAATGCATCGTGTGCAGAAGAAATGGCTCAACTTAGCACTGATGTTTCCTTTTCATCCTAATCCTTCAAAGCCCCGGCAGTTGGTTAGTGGTTACTGTATGGACAGTATCATGTCTTGTACTGTTCAATCAGTCTCAGAAGGCTATGTGTCTCGGCGTCAGGCATTGCACCTCTCAAAATCATCGTCTTTACAAAATCTGGCTCATAAACTTTTGCTTTAACATAAGCTTTTAGAAGGGTATTATACACAAAGGAATTTCTACAGTACTTTGATTCATTCAGTTCTGCAAAAACTTTCTTCGCATTTTCTAAGTCACCAATCTCTGCAAAATTTTCAAGCAATAAATGAGTGGTCTCCAACCATGGTGTTGAACTTTTCACCTTCCTTGTGACAACTTCCTTTTTTCCCATATCCATTGTGTTCACAGCTTGTTTCACAAAACCTGCTTTCAAGCAACCCAATGCCAAGTGACGATACGTAATAGCATTTGGTTGACAACCACTTGCTCTCATTTCTTTGAACACGGCCGCTGCTTTATCCACAAGGCCATGCCTGCAGTAAACTGATAACATGGAATTGAACTGTTCTGTAAGCTTTAGCTTCCTTGTTGATTTGATCTCTCGCCAAATCTCTTCTGCCTGCTCAACACAGCCAACCTTTCCAAATGCTTCAATTGCTAGTGTAAAGCTTTTGGATCGAATATGAGGAAGGCATTGCATGAGGTTCCACGTCATCTTTAGCTCATGTTCCTTTCCAAGGTACCCATACAAGATAAGAAGAATTTCCTGTGTAGACCAGTTAGTACCTGTCATAGAATTCTTGATGGCTTCTATGTATGTCTGGGAAACAGTATATAGCCTTGCTACAGCATGTGAAATTGCTAGAATGCCATAAGTGATCTCATTTGGCTCAATCTTTGCTCTTTTCATATCACTGAACACCCTCGCCACTCCATCAATATTGTGATCATTGGCCTGTATTTTCAGCAAGATGTTGTAGGTTGAGGTGTGGGGGGTCACTCTACTGGCTTTCATCTGAGCGAGGATTTTGGAGATAGTCTTCCTACGCCCCTCAGAAGAATGGAGGATGATCAAGCGATTGTAAACGTACGGTGAAATTGGCAGGGACAGTTCCCTCATCTTCCTCATGTAACCATATGAAAGCTTAATCAAGCCCTGCTCCAAACAAGCCATTACAAGGTTATTGTAGAGCAGCTCATTCCGGAATTCTTGAGGTATACGGAGGAAGAGGCTCTCGGCTTCAGAAATGCCATGAACTTTAGCTGTGAACTCTAGGAGATAGGAGTAATCAAGCTCACTCAGCTTGTAGGGTCTCTCTCTGATCACCCATTCCATGACCTGTAGGGGAACAAACGAAATGGAGTGTTACTTCCTTATAACAGACTAAAAAACACTACTGGCAGTAAAAAGGAAAATCCATCGGATCCTCTGTGCATCTTCACACCGACGAGCGGCATAATAATGGAAGACTCAAGGAGTCCGAGACAGACAAAAGAAAAGGGGCGGGGGGGGTCCTCTGCCTCCCAACAGTCACAGCTGCAGCAGCCAGGACAGCGTCCGCACTGCTCAGAGCCTCAGAGCACAGATCGAGGTTCCGCGGGGGCCGAGATGGCTCCTCCTGCCGCTTCCAGGTTCTGTCTGAACCAACCGTCCTTCGCGTTCGGCGTTGCCTTTACTCGCCGTGGGAGGGGCCGCGGCTTCAAGGGCCGGGGTATTTGATTTTTTGCCACCACTTATGTAGCACTTTGATATTTTGCCACCCTTTACATTGTAATTGATCTGCTAGCAGAGCAGATCCCAACGCCGCGCGCCGGCGGATGACACGGGAATGAGTGAGGGTCCACCTCATGAGGAAAACACGGAGAGGCGATCGAGGCGATTGTGAGGCGATCGCTGTCGAGAGCTAGGGTTAGGGTTTTCCGCGGTGGTGGTGAGGCTACCGGTGGTGCGTGAAGGGGCGACGGCGTCCCCGAACGCGCAGATCGGCGTGGATCTGACTCTGCTGTGGACGTGCCATGGCGGACAGGATGAGGAACGGGGCGGCGGCGCCGCAGAACGCAGCGAGCGCTCCCAAGGCGACGACTACGCCACGAGCGGCAACGGGCACGACGGCAGCCCCCACGGGGGCGACAACGCCGCGATCAGGCGTGCGTACGGCGGCGATGGGCTCAGCACAGAAGATGCCACTGGGCGCACAAAGCAGAAACCCATCGCAGTCGCCCGTAGATGGCAAAGTCTCCGAGGAGGCGGCGGGACTAACTGCGCGCTTGGGGGGACTTGTGCTGACGGAGAAGGAGGCTGCAGGGTTTGTCTTCAAGGAGCCTGAACGAGAACAAGCTAGGCCGGCGAAGTGGTCGGCCATAGGGAAAGCGTTTACCCCAAAGCTCATGAATCAGCGTGCTCTCGAGATGGCGATGCCAAGGGCATGGGGCCTCCACAAAGAAGCAAAGTTCAAGATAATTGGAAGGAACATGTTCATGGTGAAGTTTGGAAGCGAAGGTGACTGGAAACACGTGTTAAATAACGGACCCTGGCAGTTTGACTTCAATATTGTGGTGCTCAAGGATTATGATGGTGTTACTAGACCATCTGAGATGGTGTTTGATACGGTGGAGGTTTGGGCTAGGGTTGCTGATCTACCTTTGAATAAGCGTTCGAAGGAGTTCGGTGAGGCGCTTGGGAATTGGTTGGGTGGAGTGGTACGTGTGGATGTCGAGAAAGATGGATTTGCAAAGGGTCCGAATCTGCGTTTCAGATAAATTATCAGTGCATGAGCCGTTGGTCCGGGGGTTCTATCTTAAAAAAGCGGAGGAGGACTTGGAACAAACTTGGTTTGATTTCACCTACGAAAAGATTCCGCACTTTTGTTTCGAGTGTGGACGGCTGGTACACAATGAGGGAGGCTGTGTCCCCCCGGTGGAGTCAGACCAACAGTGGGGCGAATGGCTACGGGCTTCGCCGAGCAGATCGGGAGCGAGGAAGGAAGGATCCTACAGAGGGCCAACCAGCAGTGCCAGTAGCTATGGGAGTGTTAGATCAAGTGAAGGGGATATGGGCAGCAGGAAGATGGGATCTGTACGTGATCTCCCAACAAAACGCAACCTTAACAGGGAGTTTGACAGACCTGCTGATTCTCGCACTGGCGGGAATGAGCATGGTGTCCAGGGTGAAGTGTCCAGCCCCAACAAACAGCGGCACGGGTCGGAGGTGGCGATGGGCAAGGACCTGCGGGATGAGCTTGAGCAAAAAAGGGAGCAGAATATGCGCAATGAACTGAGGCACCGTCAGATGAACAAGCAGGCTGAGCTAAGGTCGCAGTACAAAGCATATACGTCCAGAGAGCATTATGGGGGAGGAAGCTCTAGCCACACTAGAGAGAGGGAAAGGAGGAGGGGCTACTATGTGAGGAAGCCAAGGCCGGAGCAAGATGAACACAGGGCAGCTAGGAGCCCGGTTCATGATGGCACTGGAGATAGGAAGCGAAGGCCGAAGCAACATTGGGTGGTAAAGGGGGATTCCGTGAGGCAAGTTGGTAATGATACTTTCATTCGCGACACAAGGCAAAAAACGTCTTCCGTGTTTGACCGTATCTCTGAGCAGCATGATGCATCGGCAGACCCTGCGAGGCAGGGCCGCCGGTCCCAATGAACATCTTGGCCTGGAACTGTCGAGGACTGGGGTTGTACTCGACAGTGGGCGAACTCCGAGACCTGATTAGGTCCTACAACCCAGCGGTGGTGTTCTTAAGCGAGACAAAAAAGAAGGCGAAGGCTATGGAGAAATTGAAGTGGAGTTTGGGTTTCCGAAGTGGTGTGGCGGTTGACTGTCAAGGTTTGAGTGGGGGTTTAGCGATGTGGTGGAGGGAGCATCTTCAAGTCACTGTTCGACCTTGGTGCCAATATTTCCTGGATGTGGAAGTAGGTTGGGAAGGCAAAACCTGTAGGATCACTGGATTCTACGGTGAGCCCGATGTGGTGCATAGGAAGAAATCATGGGACGCTCTTCGATACCTGAGAAGACAAGATGAGTTACCATGGCTGTGCCTTGGTGACTTTAATGAGGCTTTACTGCAAACTGAGCAATGAGGTGGTAACCCGAGGAGTTTCATCCAAATGGAAGACTTTCGTGATTGCTTGGCCGACTGCGGCCTAGCTGACCTCGGCTTCTCCGGGTATCCCTATACATGGGATAACAGAAGACAAGGAAATGAGAATATCCAAGTTAGATTGGACCGAGGCACATGCAATAATGAGTTCATGGCAATGTTTCCGGATACACATGTCCAACATATAATCACGGAGGAATCGGATCACTGTGCGCTGGTGGCCAAGGTTCTGGAGACGGCTTCAGAGCGGGATGATCGAGGCCCCGGGCAGTTCAGGTACGAGGAAGCGTGGACAAGGCATGAGCGGTACGAGTCAATGGTCGTTGAAAAATGGAATGCAGCAGACACAGGGGGGTTGGGTATTTCACCTACATGCAGCAGGCTGTCTACGCTTTCAAAAGGTATGCAAGAGTGGGGAAGAGTAGTTTTTGGATCGATACGAAACCAAATAAAGCAGCTGCAAGTTCAGTTAAAGGATGCAAAGTTCCGAGCTCTATGGACAGGCTACCAATCAGAAGTGAGAGAAATAGAAGAACAGCTGCGAGAGGTATATGCGCGGGAAGAAGTGATGCAACGACAGCGGTCGCGAGTGGACTGGCTAGCGGCGGGCGATATGAATACGAAGTATTTTCAGGGAAGGGCCTCGCATAGAAAGCGGAAAAATACAGTTCGAGCGTTGCTTCGAGATGATGGGTCAAAGTGCATGGTGAATGAAGAGATGAGAGAGATGGCAGCAAAATTCTATGAAGTGTTGTTTACATCTGGGGGGTCGGTGGGTGCCCAAGCATTACTTCAGAATATTCCTAGCATCATCTCTGAGAATATGAACCAGAGACTTGTGACACCGGTCACTGACGAGGAGATAGAGCATGCGCTGTTCCAGATGGGGCCAACAAAGGCACCGGGCCCTGATGGGCTGCCAGCCCTCTTTTATCAACGACACTGGTCGCTTGTAAAGGAAGAAGTGTGCACGGTGGTGCGTGATTTTCTTGCTGGAGTAGCAGCTCCGGAGGCTTTTAATGCGACGGTGATTGTTATGATCCCGAAAGTTAACTCACCGGAGTTGCTTTCGCAATTTCGCCCAATCAGCCTCTGTAATGTTTTGTATAAAATTGCCTCTAAGGTGCTAGCTAACAGGTTAAAAGCTATTTTGCCGATACTTATCTCGGAGGAACAAAGTGCTTTTGTCCCGGGCCGACTAATCACAGATAATGTTTTTGTGGCCTATGAGTGTGTGCATGCCATAAGAAAGAGAAAGAGGAAGAAACCACTTTGTGCAGTCAAGTTGGATATGATGAAAGCCTACGATAGAGTGGAATGGGTGTTCCTAGAGCAAATGCTCCTCAAGTTTGGGTTTGACAATGCATGGGTAGCCATGATCATGAGGTGTGTAACGTCGGCAAATTTTGTTGTCAAGCTTAACGGTGGGCTGTCCAGAATGTTTACCCCATCCCGAGGATTACGGCAAGGAGACCCTTTGTCCCCATATCTATTCCTGTTCTGCGTGGAAGGTTTTTCTGCGTTACTGAAAAAGGCCCAAGAGGATAATCTTATAAAGGGTGTGTCTTTTGGGAGCACTGGCCCCCAAGTGACTCATCTTCTGTTCGCTGATGACAGTATTATCTTTCTTCAAGGTTGTGTTGACAACTTTCTAGCTCTGAAGGATATATTGGGTATATATGAACAAGCGTCAGGACAGAAGGTAAACTTACATAAATCCTCCAATTTCTTTGGGAAGGGGTGTCAGCAGGATCAAAAAGAGGCCCTCAAGGCATCGATCGGGATTGAAACAGAGGCGTTGAGTGAGAGGTATTTGGGTCTCCCAACGGTGGTGGAGAGAGCTAAGGATGGGTCTTTCCAATATGTGGTTGAAAGCTCAAAAAAGAAGGTTACGAGTTGGAAGGGGCAAGGCCTCTCAAAAAAGCAAGGGAAGTTCTTGTGAAATCTGGGCTGCAAGCTACTCCTGCATTTACTATGAGCTGTTTTCTCCTCACAAAGAAGATGTGCCGGAACCTGACATCTATCTCGTCGAAATTCTGGTGGGGGGCAGTGAATGGTGAGCGCAAAGTGCATTGGATTGCCTGGGATAAAATGTGTGCTGCAAAGAAGGAAGGAGGCATGGGTTTTAGGGACGCCGAGGCGTTTAACCAGGCGTTATTGGCCAAGCAGGCATGGAGGATCTTGCGGTTCCCCTCCTCGCTCTGTGCGCGTGTCTTGAAGGCCAGATATTTCAAAGATGGCGACATTATGAATGCAACATGTCCTGATGGTGGATCATACACATTCAGAAGTATTCTTCATGGGAGAGATCTTCTTCGAGCAGGGCTAGTGTGGCGAGTGGGAGATGGCACCAAGATTAACATCCACCATGATCAGTGGATACCGAGAAAGGGCAGCTTATCACCACTGGGTGCTGAGTATGTCATGGGGGTCACGAAGGTCTGCCACTTGCTAAACCAAGGGGGTACGAGTTGGAACGAGCAGCTGCTGGAGAGGATGTTCTCACAGGAGGACGTTGAAGACATCAAGCAAATTGTCGTTGGAGGACCAGGTGCGGATGATCACTTGGCTTGGAACTTCACTAAAGATGGTTACTTCACGGTTCGCTCGGCATATCACCTGCGTGTATCAATGAACCGAGCGCGGACGGGACGACAGGAGTCATCGTCATCTGTGAACCAGCATAAGAGCTGGATGGCGATGTGGGACACTTCAGCTCCGGGGAAAGGAAAGATCCACATGTGGCGCCTGCTTCGCAATGGTTTAGCCGTTGGGCATGAACTGTGGAGGAGGAAGATCAAGGCGGGAGTTTTTTGTACGGCATGTGGTCGAGAAGAAACAATCTATCATAGATTTTGGGGCTGTCCCCATTTGGTACTCTACTGGAAAAGACTGCATTCGGAGAACGGAATTGCGGTGGCGATCCCACCGTGTCAGCTTGGTTCCCAGAGTGCAGTTGCAACATGGCTCCTGGAGTGGTTCCAGCAAGCAGAAGAGGAGGAAAGGTCGATGATGGTCCAGTCGGTCTATGCGCTGTGGCTAGCTCGCAATGAAGCCCGGGATGGAAAATGGATCGAAGAACCACATGAAATAATGGAGCGGGTGGTGCGGTTGACTGAAGAATGGCGAAACATCCATCATAAACCCTCGCCGGTCCGGGAACCGGGTGCGAGAAGAAAATGGGAGGCGCCGGAGGAGGGATGGATCAAAGCCAATGCTGACGGAGCGTTCTCCAAGGACAGAGGCAAGGGTGGTGCGGGGGTAGTGCTCAGAGATCATCATGGTGGCTTTCGGGTTGCTGCTTGCTCTTTCGTCGACCGGGCCCCCAGTGCCGAGATGGTGGAGGTGGAAGCCTGAAAACGTGCTATTCAGCTGGCTAGTGAGGCTAACGTGCAGAATCTTCATGTCGAGCTGGATTGCCTGGGAATCGTCGCGGCGATCAACAAGTCTGAATAAGACCTCTCTATCTTGGGGCCGAGTGTTGAAGAGATTAACCAGATGCTTAACCAGTTTCTGCAGGTGAAGGTTACATGGACAAAGCGAGAAGCAAATGGTGCCGCGGATAAATTAGCCAAAATAGGATTAGGTGATGAAGTTTGTAATGTTTGGTGGGTTGGTCCACCGGAGTCTATTATCTAGGTTCTCTCTGATGAGATCCCAGCTACGTTTAATTAATAAAGCGGCATTGATCCTAAAAAAAATTGATCTGCTGCCACTTTTTACTTTGAACTTTGATCTTTTGCCACTCTTACACACAAAAACAATACTTCTAAACGATTGACACAATGTGTACATAAATCAGTGGACCAAAATAGCCTTTGTGCTAGTTTCACCAGTGTCAGCCGATTCTCAAAAAGCCGATGAACTAGTACACTGCCGCCCTCTGCTGATGGCGACCTCCTCGCGCCGCTCTCCTCTAGTCTTCAGTGGCCGCGCCGCCGGAATACCAGATGCGGTCGGTGACGTGGGTCGTGCTGCTCCCCACCCCGTGCTGTTGCTCCCCGCCGTCGGCTGCTCACGGTCGTCACCGCTGCCTCTCCATAGCGGATTTGTAGCTTGAATCGATCTCTTTTCACGTGCGTACGTGTCTCGGCGGAATCGATCTGTTTCCGCGTGTGTTGCCTGAGTGTTGCATTACTCGCGAGAATCAATTAAGCAGCTTTGGCGCTTGTCTTCCAAAGAATCAATCAATAGCTTACCTTGGCTAGCTTGTGTATGTGTAGCGTGTACGTACATCGAGTTGCGGCGTGCTGCTGCTGCTGCTGCTGCTTGTGTTTGACAGAGTGGACAGGGACGCGGCGCCATAGTTCATGGAGAAGAAGCAGAGGAGCATCAACGTGGTCGAGTGCGGCGGCAGTAGCAGCTCTTTCCATCGTCGCCTTGTCAAGTGGATGTGCGCGTGACAATGGCCGCCGGATCCACTCGCGCCAGCGCGGCTGACGGGCGCGCTCCGGTCGCTGAAGCACCGCCCCGGGCCAGCGTGCGCTCCCTCCGGTGCCCGCCCAGTGCCTGTTTGGTCATGACTCACGGTTCTGGGCGGCGGCCATGGCACGGATCGAGGGAGGGAGGAGGCAGAACAGGGCTTGGCCGGGGATGGCGAGTGCCGCCGCCGTCTCTGCCGTCGTTGCGGGCGAGAGGATGGGGATAATCAATCTGTAGGGCGGGGGTACTCTAGTCATTTTACATGGGACCCACTTGATAGAGGGCAACAAATCAAAGTGCAAAGTATTGAGTGGCAACAGATCAATTACAGCCCGCGTCGTCCTCCCCCTAGGGCGACTCGGGCGGCCAGAAACCTAGCCGCCACCGCCGCAAACTCCCTCCTCCTCTCCCTCCATCGTCGCCCGGCTAAGCCTGGTGGCCGACGGCGGTGGCGGGGATCTCCTCTCTCGCGCATCCCCAGGGTGGGGCGGACCCCAAGGCGTGTGGTGGCGCGACCAATCTGGGATCTGCGGCGCGACGGATGGCTGCAGGCGGCGAGAGGCCGGCCCGTCCTCGGACGACGATGGCTTGGCACGGCGGAGGCCATGGCTGCGTGCGCTGTGGATGGCCCTTCGGGCGGCGGCGACCGGCTTGGCTGCGGTGGCATGCATGCTGCCTTTAGATCGGCGATGTCGGCGTGGAGGGCCTGGTGGTCTCATCGGCGACACCTCTGATCAGATCTGTTCTGACCGGTGCAGCCGCCGGTGGTGGTCATCTCTTCCGTCAGAGGTGGTCGGCCTGAGGTTGGGTGTTCGGATCTCGGGATCTGTCATCTGGCACCAGCTGCGAGTCGGGGAGACGTAGTTGCCGGTGAAAATCATGCCGACGGCGGGCAATGGCGGCATTCCACGTCGTTACCTTGATGAAGGCATCGTCATGTGACTACCGTCGACCCACTCGTATTGCTCTGGGGAAAACCCTAGGATCTGGTGTTCCAGACCGGACGATGGTGTCACATCCCTAGTTCTGGTATGCACTAGGCTAGCCCTTCATGTGTGCATCATGTTTACATCTCCTAGAAAGTCGAAATGGGGATGACAGAAACCCCAGCACCACTTAAACCAACTAGGGTTTACTAAAATTCTTTCAATGAACCTGAATGCCCTTCTAAAATGTTCATCATCTTTGCCTTGGTCTAAAACCTCCGACAAAAATGGTGCACAATTTTCTAGGATAGCATAAGGTCACTGGATTAAATCATACTCTATTTGCATTTGGGCATTTAAATACTATAAAATATTTTAAATGTTCAAATAATCATAAACTAAAATGTTTACTGTTGGAAATATTCCAAACAGTGGGCATGAGAAGTTTCATGATTTTTGATATTGTTTTGGTATTTTTAATAAATCCATAAAGCTTACAGAATAATAGAAAACATAACAGAAACTAAGAAAAGACAGAAACCTCGCCTGGGCCTTACCTGGCAGAAGAGGCCCAGCCCACCAGGGGCTGAGTGGTCTTGTTCCTCCTGCCAGGAGGACAGACAGGTGCGTGGCGTGCGCGCCGACGACGCCTTGCCACCTCCTGCTTCAGCCGCGCAGCTCTGACCCCTCCAGGCGTGCCACGGAGACGCCCAACTTCCCCTCTTCCATTTCCCCCTCTCTCTGGTCGCCTCCCCCTTCTCTGTCCCTCGTGCGCGCAACCACCGAGCGCCTCGCAGCATGCCGACGAGCTCCACCACAGCCACCGCGCACGCCTCGCCTCGCCGTCCGGTCCCCTAGCTCCGCCTCGACGTTGTGGAGCCGCACGCTAAAGCACATGACCGTGGGAGCCCCTGCAAGGCCGCCATCGCTGTCGTCTTCAACCTCCAGCGCCCAGATCGCCGGCAACGTCTCGTCGCCCCCAGGCCTCGCCCGAGCACGCTGACCATCCCATCGTCTCCGCTGTGAGCTCACGGACCGGACCCCTCTCTCCCCGCGCTCATTTGCTCTCTCTAGCCGTGCTCTTCCCGGAGCCGAAAGCTTCCGCCCGCCGGCCATGTCACTACCGTCGCCGCATCCACTTAGGCTCGAAGCCGAGCATGTCTCTGTGCTCAGTGCAGCTCCTTAGAAGCACATAGAAGCCACCCGTTGCTCCTGCCGTGCACCATAGCAATGGTTGCATCATCGCCGAACTCCGGCCGCCGCATTTGAGGATGCCGCCGTCGTTTTAGGTCACCTACGGTGATGCCACCTGCACTAAACGACGCGGACGGGTTCCAGCTCTGCGTAGCACCCTTCCGCGCATCAAAGCGTGGCCGGAGCAGCGTTTCCGCAGCACTCCGCCGCGTCCGGCCATGCCGGTGGCTAAATGCCGGCAAGTTGACCGCTTTGATTGGCGGGGTTTGACCCCGTCTGACCAGGGGGTTTGACCCCTCTCTCACTGACATACGGGCCCCGCCCGGTTAACTAAGTTAGTTAAGGCTAATCCTATTTAGGTTAGTTTGGTTAGCCACTAACAAGTGGGCCCTGGTCCCTGTTAATTAGCTAAGTGTTAAATTAACTTAATTTTAAACCCACAGCCACCGGCGTGTGGGTCCAGGGACTAATTAGCCTAGATTAACTTTTAGTTAGTGCTAATTAACCCTGTTAGTTGACCGAGTCACTGACCAGTGGACCCCACTGGTCAGGTTTGACCTGGACCGGCCCTATTTACTGTTGACATCACAGTGACGTCACCCTGACGCAATAAGTGTTTTTCTGGATTATTTATAATTCAGGAAAATTCCAGAAATTGTTAAAAATTCTAAAATTCATATAAAATCAACCGTAACTCCAAATGAAATAAATCATATATGAAAAATTATCAGAAAAAATCAAGGAATCCATCTGTACCACTTTCATGCATGTTTGAACAACTTATACCTGCTAATCAGGTCAAAACAAATGATTGGCATTTAAATAATCACATATGGAGCATGAATTTGAACCTTTGGTTCAAACCAACTTCATTTAAATTGTTGCTAGTTGCATTAGCTCAAATCACATCAGATTGCCATGTCATGATCATGCATCATATTGTTGCATTGCATTGATTGTGTTCTTCCTTGTTTTCAGTATTTGTCCCCTCTCAGTAGACATGGTTTCGACGATGAGATCGATGACACCGATGAAGAACTATACTATCTTCAGAAGTGCCAGGAAAGAAAACCCCTTTGTTCATTCCGATAAAATCCCACGCTCTCGCTCCTGCTCTCTTTTACTGCATTAGGACAACAACGACTGAACTGTTACATGCTGCGGTAGTTGAACCCCTTTTCCTTTGCATGACCTGTCATTTCCACAGTAAATAGATGAAACCCACCAGCATGAGTAGGAGTTGTTTGAGCCCTGATGTGCCTACTCATTCATGCTTATTTGTCATGCCTGCTACTGCTTAGAGTTGAGCCAGGTCTGATTCATCGGGGATGAATTGGAATGGTGATGAACATGTCCCACTATTTGTGAGCTAAGTGTGTGAACACGATTTGGTAAAGGTAGCGGTGAGAGGCCATGTAGGAGTACATGGTGGGTTATCTCATTGAAACCGTCCTCAGGAACTGAGTTCTGTGTTTGTGATCCATGAACAGCTACTACCACTCATTGGGATCCTTAATTGACCCTCTCGACTTATTAACCGCCCTTGTCCTCTGTCCAGGAGTTGCAACTAGTTTCTGGTGTTTGTAGGATATGTGTTGGAGGCCGTGTGTAGCGCTGACCCTAGGGGTGGGCTATGATGCGGTAGATACACCATGGCCCGGTGTATCGGGCGCCCGTTTGGTTCTCGGGAACCCTGCACACATCGTTTAGGGCTGTGAGCGAAACCCCGGCCGGATCTCCTCGTGGATGGAACCCGAATAGGCGATAAACCTGGACTAGAGACTTGTGTGGTTAGTCAGGTTGTGGCCAACTCCCTCGCCAGGCTTCCGCTTGAAGGTTGCCGAGATACACGACGTGTACATGGTGGTAAGTGGCGAGAGCGTGTGTGAAGTACACCCCTGCAGGGTTAACATCATCTATTCGAATATCCGTGTCTGCGGTGAAGGACTTCTGGGTTGCCTGTACAGTTCATAGACAAGTGAAAGTGCATACTCTAAAATGCGCAAGATAAGCGTGAGTGCTATGGATGGCGTTCTCGTAGGGAGACGGGAGAGGATCCATAGTGGTGTATTGATTGGTGAATATGTGGACTCGTATGCGCCACCTCAAAAGAGTTACTTGCAATCATAGTACATGATAGCCACTGAGTCAAAGCTGGCTTGCTGCAGTTAAACTCCACCACCCCCTTTGTTGATACCGATGCATATGTAGTTAGTTCTGATGTAAGTCTTGCTGGGTACATTTGTACTCACGTTTGCTTATTTTATGTTTTGTAGAGAGACTTCAGTCTCACCAGTAGTTCCGTGGACTTCGATGTTTAGCTTGTTACCTCGGCTACGATCTTGTGCCCTCAGCAGGATCTGGTAGATAGTCAGGCCTCTCAGCCTTTTTCATCTATAGATGTCTGTACTCAGACATGTTAAGCTTCTGCGTGTGCTTTGACTTGTATGCTCTGAATGTTGGGTCATGAGACCCATGTTTGTAATATCTCGCTCCTCGGAGCCTAAAGAATAAATACTTTGAGTCGTAGAGTTTTGTTGTGATGCCATGTTGTATTTGCACATATCGAGCATATTGTGTGTATGTTATTAGAATGCTTGGTATGTGTGGGATCCGACAACCTAGTTGTCTATCCTTGGTAGCCTCTCCTATGGGGAAATGTAGTCTGGTGCTTCCACTGAGCCATGGTAGTCTGCTACAGCCCGGTTTACCGGAGTCCTGCTAGCCCAACACGACTGCTCCGGAACACTTAGACTAGCCGGCATGTGATTCACTTCGTTCCTGTGTCTGTCCCTTCGGGGAAATGTCACGCGGAGACATCCGGTGTCCTGCTAGCCTGCTACAGCCCGGGTTCCCGGAGTCCTGTTAGCCCAGTTGCTACAGCCCGGATTCATATGCTATTGACCGACATGCTCGATGTTGATTCATGTATGCATGTCCCCGTAAGTTAGTGCCACTTTGGGTTCACGACTAGTCATGTCGGCCCAGGTTCTCGGTCATATGGATGCTAGCGACATTATCATATACGTGAGCCAAAAAGGCGCAAACAGTCCCGGGCCATGGTAAGGCGACACCCATGGGAATACCGTGTGTGAGGCCGCAAAGTGATATGAGGTGTTACAGGCTAGATCGGTGTGACTTAGAATCAGGGTCCTAACAACTTTGGTATCAGAGCCTGACTGCCTATAGGATTACCAAGCCAAACTGGTCGAAGTTGACTCTAGAAATTCTTTAGTTATGTAAGGGAATTGATTGTGGAAGGGAACGTAAGGCTCTTTTTACTCCTTTACCTTATGCCCTTCTGATCTGAGTCACCCTCTTCTTTTCGGGGATTGAGAACTAGGCTTTCTCATCTTCTATCAGGATCACGTGTTACTAATCTGTAGACTTATAGGAATGATGGTTTCAAGCCTCAGTTCAGTTCTAGTACTCCCGTATGTTAACCGTTGATCTCAGAACCTTGATATTGTGATGTTAAGTGGTTATGCCACCATTTTGCAGGATGTCTCAAATCATTTTGAGCTTTTACAGCCGTTATGCTGTCCGAGTCATCCCAGGTTTCTAAATAATCTGATGCATTTGCAAATCCCTTCTTTCCGTTCCCGACGATCCTTTTGGGCCAGATTAACCACACCAATTGCTGAGTTGAGGTACTCTATT
This sequence comes from Triticum urartu, assembly GCF_003073215.2. Classification (NCBI taxonomy): domain Eukaryota; kingdom Viridiplantae; phylum Streptophyta; class Magnoliopsida; order Poales; family Poaceae; genus Triticum; species Triticum urartu. Next base: position 316,521,975 of record NC_053028.1, read on the forward strand.
GCCTCGACATATATGTTGGAGCTATTATTATGACCCTAGGTGTCAGGATCACCTAGTAATCTACCATGTTTTGTGTTCCCCATGTGATTATTCTGGCCATTATTCTCGAAGCATCCCATGATGCCACTTAGTTAGTAGGCATTGTATTCCTGGGTTTTTGAACCCGAGATTCACCCTACTTATTTCATGTTGATAGTGTTTGCTCGTTCCTTTAGGTTATTAGTAACCTTTGCATTAGTCCTCGAGGTCCGTGGTATTTCCTTCTTCCAAATACTATGAACCACTTACGGCAGAAGTTTGTTGGATCAAAAGATCACAATCAGAGTACTCTTGAGGAGTTCTCCATTCATAATTGTGATTCTGCCAATTCTACCTTTCTGCATGGGTTATCTGGAAGAAACCTGTTGAACTTGGTTTGACATATTAATCTGTGCATCTACAACTCAGAAAGATAGATGTCCCCTTGAGTTGTCCCTCTTCATTTGTATTCCGACCATCGTATATCAATTGATAGTCAGGAGTAATTGTGCATCTGTGTTACCGATGCTTATTATTCTTGTGGTCCGTCAAGCCATTCTATTTCAGAATGACTAGGAGAAACAAACTCCAGTACCTCATCCATATCCAGGGTTGGGTCAAAATAGTTGTGTATTGCTACCTCTTGAGCACTGCGTTGGATTTCCTTGAAGAGGAAAGGATGATGCAGAAAAGTAGCGTAAGTATTTCCCTCAGTTTTTGAGAACCAAGGTATCAATCCAGTAGGAGGTTGCGCGCGCGTCCCTAGTACCTGCACAAAATAAATAACTCCTCGCAACCAACGCGATAAGGGGTTGTCAATCCCTTCAGGTCACTTACGAGAGTGAAATCTGATAGATATGATAAGATAATATTTTTGGTATTTTTATGATAAAGATGCAAAGTAAAATAAAAGCAAAGTAAATAACTAAGTATTGGAAGATTAATATGATGAAGATAGACCCGGGGGCCATAGGTTTCACTAGTGGCTTCTCTCAAGAGAATAAGTATTTTACGGTGGGTGAACGAATTACTGTTGAGCAATTGACAAAATTGAGCATAGTTATGAGAATATCTAGGTATGATCATGTATATAGGCATCACGTCCGAGACAAGTAGGCCGACTCCTGCCTGCATCTACTACTATTACTCCACTCATCGACCGCTATCCAACATGCAACTAGAGTATTAAGTTCATGAAAACAGAGTAACGCCTTAAGCAAGATGACATGATGTAGAGGGATAAATTCATGCAATATGATAAAAAACCCATCTTGTTATCCTCGATGGCAACACTACAATACGTGCCTTGCTTCCCCTACTGTCACTGGGAAAGGACACCGCAAGATTGAACCCAAAGCTAAGCACTTCTCCCATTGCAAGAAAGATCAATCTAGTAGGCCAAACCAAACTGATAATTCGAAGAGACTTGCAAAGATAACCAATCATACATAAAAGAATTCAGAGAAGATTCAAATATTGTTCATAGAAAATATTGATCATAAACCCACAATTCATCGGTCTCAACAAACACACCGCAAAAAGAAGATTACATCGAATAGATCTCCACAAGAGAGGGGGAGAACATTGTATTGAGATCCAAAAAAGAGAGAAGAAGCCATCTAGCTAATAACTATGGACCCCGAAGGTTTGAGGTAAACTACTAACACTTCATCGGAGAGCCTATGGTGTTGATGTAGAAGCCCTCCGTGATGAATGCCCCCTCCGGCGGAGCTCCGGAACAGGCCCCAAGATGGGATCTCGTGGATACAGAAAGTTACGGCGGTGGAATTAGGGTTTTGGCTCCGTATATGATCGTTTGGGGGTACGTAGGTATATATAGGAGGAAGGAGTACGTCGGTGGAGCAACAGGGGCCCCACTTGGGTGGAGGGTGCGCTTGGGGGGGGGGGGTAGGCGGGCCCCCTACCTCGTGGCCTCCTCCTTTGTTTCTTGACGTAGGGTCCAAGTCTCCTGGATCATGTTCGGTGAGAAAATAACGTTCCTGAAGGTTTCATTCCGTTTGGACTCTGTTTGATATTCCTTTTCTTCGAAACCCTAAAATAGGCAAAAAAACAACAATTCTGGGATGGGCCTCCGGTTAATAGGTTAGTCCCAAAAATAATATAAAAGTGGATAATAAAGCCCAATAATGTCCAAAGCAGTAGATAATATAGCATGGAGCAATCAAAAATTATAGAATACATTGGAGACATATCAAGCATCCCCAAGCTTAATTCCTGCTCGTCTTGAGTAGGTAAATGATAAACACAGAATTTTTGATGCGGAGTGCTACTTGGCATAATTTTAATGTAATTCTTCTTAATTGTGGTATGAATATTCAGATCCAAAAGATTCAAGACAAAAGTTCATATTGACATAAAAATTATAATACTTCAAGCATACTAACTAAGCAATTATGTCTTCTCAAAATAACATGGCCAAAGAAAGTTCATCCCTACAAAATCATATAGTTTAGTCATGCTCCATTTTTGTCACACAAGAATGCTCTCATCATGCACAACCCCGATGACAAGCCAAGCAATTGTTTCATACTTTAGTAATCTCAAACCTATAAACTTACACGCAATATATGAGCGCGAGCCATGGACATAGCACTATGGGTGGAATAGAATATAATGAGGGGGGTTATGTGGAGAAGACAAAAAGGAGAAAGTCTCACATCAACGAGGCTAATCAATGGGCTATGGAGATGCCCACCGATTGATGTTAATCCAAGGAGTAGGGATTGCCATGCAACGGATCACTAGAGCTATAAATGTATGAAAGCTCAACAAAAGAAACTAAGTTGGTGTGCATCCAACTTGCTTGCTCACGAAGACCTAGGGCACTTGAGGAGGCCCATTGTTGGAATATACAAGCCAAGTTCTATAATGAAAAATTCCCACTAGTATATGAAAGTGACAAAACAAGAGACTCTCTATCATAAAGATCATGGTGCTACTTTGAAGCACAAGTGTGGAAAAAAGGATAGTAGCATTGTCCCTTTTTTGGGCCTTTCCCCTTTTTTTATTTGGCCTTTCTCCCTTTTTTTATTTTTTATTTGGGACAATGCTCTATTAATGATGATCATCACACTTCTATTTATTTACAACTCAATGATTACAACTCGATACTAGAACACGATATGACTCTATATGAATGCCTCCGACAGTGTACCGGGATGTGCAATGACTCATGAGTGACATGGATGAAAGAATTATGAATGGTGGCTTTGCCACAAATACGATGTCAACTACATGATCATGCAAGGCAATATGACAATGATGATGCGTGTCATAATAAAAACGGTGGAAAGTTGCATGGCAATATATCTTAGAATGGCTATGGAAATGCCATAATAGGTAGGTATGATGACTGTTTTGAGGAAGATATAAGGAGGTTTATGTGTGATAGAGCATATCGTATCACAGGGTTTGGATGCACCGACGAAGTTTGCACCAACTCTCAAGGTGAGAAAGGGCAATGCACGGTACCGAAGAGGCTAGCAATGGTAGAAGGGTGAGAGTGCGTATAATCCATGGACTCAACATTAGTCATAAAGAACTCACATACTTATTATAAAAATCTACAAGTCATCAAAAACCAAGTATTACGCGCATACTCCTAGGGGAATAGATTGGTAGGAAAAGACCATCGCTCGTCCCCGACCGCCACTCATAAGGAAGACAATCAAATAACACCTCATGTTTCAAATTTGTTACATAACGTTTACCATACGTGCATGCTACGAGACTTGCAAACTTCAACACAAGCATTTCTCAAATTCACAACTGCTCAACTAGCATGACTTTGATTTCACTACAAAAAAAGACATATCCGTGACATTTTGGGCCGAACGAAATTTTTTTCTGTCATACATATGACACTTCTATGACTATAATTGTGACAAAACCCGGTATCGTCATAGATGTGGTGGGCTCCTACTTCTATGACAAAAAATCATGACAGAAAATGGGTTTTTCGTCCTGGGCGGGCCGGAGACGTAGCTGCATGACATTCTTTGGGCCGTCCATGACGGAAAAAACCATGGTAGAAGCGAGGGCGAGGAAAATTTCGGGGAGTTCCCGGTTACGGTGGGAGGTCGGGGGCCGAGCAATGCGCGTTTCTCTCGTACATGTACGCGTGTGTGTGCGAGGCATTGGCTCTAACTGAACCCAAGCGAGGCGTTGGGCTCTAACTGAACCCGAGCGATTGCACTGCAGGCTACGTGTTACTGAACCTGAGCGATCGATCGATGGCTGTTAACTGAACCCGATCGAGAGATTCCTTCGCTACTGCTGCTAACTAAAGCCGATCGATGCTGCCTCTGGATGAATAGTGAGAGTTGCGGGGGGGGGGGGGGGGGGGGGGGTTAGATGAACAGTTCCCGATGGGGGTGGATGAACAGGACCCCGATCGATCGAGCCGGTTGGGGCTGGATGAACAGGACCCCGTGGAGGGCTGGATGAACATGACCACCCCGTGGAGGGCAGGATGAACAATAGAGGTTGGAGGGCAGGATGAACAGTAGCCCGTGGAGGGGTGGTTGAACAGGAGCCCGTGGAGAGGGCAGGTTGAATAGTAGCCGATGGAGTAGCGTGCGGTGGAGGCTGGATGAGCAGGAGCCCGTGGATGAACAGTCGTAGGTGGAGGCTGGAGGAGGTCGACGGTGGATGAACAGTTGCTCGTGGAGGCTGGAGGGGGTCGACGGTGGAGATGAACAGTATTCCATGGAGTCCTGTTTTGCGGTACGCCACACCCCTCCCGATGAACACGACCCCCGTTTCGACCGTAGCGCTCCAACACAAGTCCGTTTCGTCTGTTTTGCGGTACGCCACACCCCTCCCGATCAACAGGACCCCCGTTTCGACCGTAGGAGGTCCATTTCCTCCGTTTTGCGGTACGCCAAACCCCTCCCGATGAACAGGATCCCGTTTCGAACGCGGCCCGTCGAACACAAGGCCGTTTCCTCCGTTTTGCGGTACGCTAGGCCTCGTTTCCATCGCCTATTCCGTCCAAGCCCTCCCGATGAACACGACCACACATTCCGTTCCGACCCAGCTGGTTGGCTCCCACGCATTCCGTTGCCTCCACATGAACACGACGCATTCCGTTGCCTCCCCATGAACACGACGCATTCCATTGCCTCCCATTGAACACGACGACGATGCTGTTTCTCCGTTCCGACCCAGCCATGTACACGAGCCCTGGCCGTACGTATGCGCGAGTAGGCGTTCGAGACCCCGCCCGTATATGTGTACACATACGTGGCCATATTTTCTTTCTTGCACCCTGGCCGCTGTACGTACGTGTACATGCTATGTGCGCGCCTCTACTACGACATGCGCGCGCCTCTACTACGACACGTGCACGCCTCTACTACGACACGTGCGCGCCTCTACATCGACCAGTATGTACGAACACGTTCGCGACCAAAATGACAACGCTACGTATGTTTCGACCAGGTGGGTCCCGACTATCAGGCACTTCCTTGCCTGCGAAGATGTAGCTGGTGGGTCCCAGCAGTCAGGGGGCGAATCGTTTTTTTTTGCCCGGACGCACTTTCTTGCATGCGAAGATGTAGCTGGTGGGTCCCAGCAGTCAGGGGGAAACGTCTTTTTCACGAAATACAGTGGCCCGTCCAGTGGGTCCCAGCTGTCAGGTGGAGGAATCATTATTTTCCACGTAATAAGGAGGCACTTCCTTGCTGCAGCCATGGACCCAGCTGTCAGCCTCTCCACGTACAGTCCATGTCCGATGGAAGTCGTTCCTTGACCATGTTGACCACGCCGTGCCGAGAGCACCAGGGCGGTGGACGACGGCGAGGCCTAGGAAGGGGATGACACGGAGGCAGGGAAGACTCGGCAGTTGTTTCCCACACAGAGGGGAGTACGACTGTAGGAGGGTTTACTGGTTCGTCTACCGTCGCCAGAGAATAAGAGCAGGTGTGGGTGAGTAGAGGGATGGCTAGGCCAGCGATGGGAGTACAGTCGGGCGGTGAGGCCTGCGCGGCAGCACAGCCGGCCGCAAGGAGGAGGGAGCAGGCAGTCTCGTCGGCGCTTGTTTGAGCGGCTGGAGCAGGAAGAGAGGAGATTGAAGAAGCACGACGGCCGTTGGATGGACATCCAACAGTCAGTGCTTGTGCGTCAACCTTTTTTTAGGAAAGCCTCAAATCTATGGAAAACAACATACATCCCATCTGCCATTATTTCTAATAATTTACAACCCATTTGCTAATTCTTAAGGTTTTTTTGGAGCCCATATTCTTTTTGTTAGCACTACATCCCATATTGTGGCAACGGTTAAAAAATTATACAAAATTTTGCATATTTCGGTGCGGTCCGAACTGTTTTTAATCCTGAAATTTCGACTCACATTCAAACTGATTTTAAAAATAAATGTATATCAATATAAAATCCAACAAATTCTCCACGTATAAAAATTAATGTAATTTAAAATCTTGAAATGAAAAAAAAGATATTTGAAACTAATTGCCGGTTTGATGTGTTTTAAAAATGTACAACCCATTTCTCATTACTGATGGGCCATTTTCTCGGCCAGCCGAATGAAAGCTCTCTCGTCTTGAAAGATTTGCAGCCCAACAGGCTGACAAAGCGACTTACTTGGCAAATCACACAAAACTGGGCTGTGGCCGTGGACCCAGCTGTCAGCCTCTCCATGTACAATACTCTTTCGATGGAAGTCGTTCCTTGACCACGTTGACCACGCCGTGCGGAGAGCACCACGGCGGTGGACGACGGCGAGGCCTAGGAAGGGGACGACGCGGCAGTGGAAGCCCACGCGGAGAGGACTACGAGGGTTCACTGCTTCGGCTATGGTGTGAGGCTGCCGTCGCCGCAGGGCCTGGCCAGCGGTGGGAATAGTAGGGGGCGGTGAGGCCTCTGCGGCAGCACAGCCGGCCACGGGAGGCAGGAGCATGCGGCACGACCAGCGCTGCTTTGGGCGGCTGGAGCAAGAAGACCAGAGGTTGAAGAAGCACTACGGCCGTTGGATGGACATCGTACGGTCACTGCAGCTAGAATCGTTTATATTGACTAAGTTGACAAAGCCCTTGGTACGTTAACTTAGTAGGCCCACAGGTCAGCTTCCGAAACGGTGCGCCCCAGATGCCAGGGGGAGGAATCATTTTTTGGGCGGGTGAAGCTAGAATATCCGAGATTGAAGAAGAAGCACGACATCCGTTGGATGGACATCCAATGGCCAATGCTGCTAGAACCGTGTGTTGACTATAAGTTGACAAAGCCTTGCATACGTGTCAACTCTGTTTTTTAGGGGACGCGTCAACTTAGTAAGGCCAGAAGTGTGTGATAGAGAACTTATAGCCCATTTGAGATTTGTAAGAATGTGTAGCCCATTTTTGAATTCTAATGGAATTTACTACAGCCCGTTTACAGTTTGTTAAAAGTACAGCCCATTTCAACCAACTGTTCAAAACAGAATTCAATAAAATTTCCCACATTTTGATGGGATCCAAAATATTTATATCCTGAAATTTCTACTAAGATTAAATACAATTTCAATATAAATTTATATTACGTAAAAATCCAACGAAACATTGCGCTCGCAACAATTAATGAAATTAAAATTTTCAATATCCAAAAATAATATTTTATAAAGTAATCACGTGTTTGGTGCATTTTTTTATAGTTACTGCCCAGTTTTTATAATTACATCCCATTTATTATTTCTTAAAGCCCATTTTCTTGTTAAGCCTAATGTATCCCTCCTAGGTAAGATTTGCAACCCAGCGGGGCGGTGAATAATAACTTGACCATGCCTGGGTATTCCTAAAAAAAGTATAGCTGGGCTAGCCATTTTCAGCTTGAAAAAAAATTAATATCTGGGCTGGATATCTGGCCTGGGCTAGACGGGCCACAGCCCGCCCAGTTAATACCTGCAGCGATGTTTTCATTGTTGTTCAGAGGAGAAAAATTAATATCTGGGCTAAACATCGAAAAACTCTGCAGTGCTCACACCTCAAAAACACAAATACTGCTCGAGCTGCTTGGTCCCAGTTGTCGGCCGCTTCTTGTGTAATTCTCTCGTTTATTGACTACTACATAGGTTGAAAATGGTGTGGGACCGTGATGTCAGGAAACCAGGGGGAAGCAAAATAAATTACTCCAGCGAGCGCTTCCACCTCTGCCTCGTTGTCTCCCGTGGAAACCCCTTTCCTCCCTTTTTTTGCTCGGGCAAGGACCAATGCATGCAGCACGTCCATGCGGTTATTGGGCAAGAAATAAAAGCGCTTTGCATGCTATGAATTACGATGGCCTACATGGGTAGCTATTAAGGCATCCTCTTAACTGCTGTGATTAAATGTTGTGTTTAGAAGAGAGAAATATTCTTCTTTTCCACCAATCTGCTTGCACCTAGGTCGTGATGCACCTTCTAATACGACTTATTCAGCTAGACGGAGGGAGTATAGTTTTATACATATATATATATATATATATAATAAGGAGGCACTTGCGTACGTGAGGCTATGGACCTGGTGGGTCCCCATTTTCATCCTCTCCAAGTAAAGTCATCTCCTCGCCCGCGCGCGCTTTTCGCCTGAAACAGTCAACGCCGCCCACCCTGCTTCCCGGTGCAGGCGATTGGTCCGCCTTCAAACGACATAAGTGCCATCCGTCCGTCCATCTGCCGCCCACATTAATGATATGCGGTTGCTGAGGCGGCTACTCCGGCACCACACGTCCGTCCCTCCGCCCGCCCACCATTGCTATATAAACTGCTGCGTCAGCCATAGCCGCAGTCATTCGCATCCGTTCCCTTTCTCCTGTCCACACAACTACTGCCCACCATGGCTTCCTCACGCTGCAGCGCTCTTCGGGACGAGCGGACGACGGACCACAAGGAGATGGCAGCCATTGCTGCCGACCGGCTGGCCGGCAGGCAGCCGGAGGACGACGACGTCCCAATGGAGAACATGGTAGTCGATGATCCGGTGCCAACCCCCTCCTCCGCGCCATCCTCGCCGGTGCATTGCATCATGACCATCAGCGAGGTCCGTGCCCAATATATGGACAGTGTGAGGCAGATACATCAGGAGCAGTTCCGGGAGGCGCAGGCCGACGCCGCCTACAACCACCATCTCCTCCAGGAGCACGTGCAGGCGCAGGAGCAGATCACCGCGGAGCAGGCGGAGCAGGAGGCGCTGCTCGACTCATACCGCTCCGCCCGCAAGGGTCGCCTCGAGCGCTGGCGGTACCGCATGCAGGTGGCGGAGGCTGCGGCCGCCTATAAAGAGGCTAGCAAAGAGGGCGATGAAGCGGGCGAGGCACTGTTTGGAGAGACCGAGGACGAGGCAGAGGACAATGCCGGCTCCGATGAGTCCCCGCTCCGCTGGCGTCGACGAGGCCCTGCTCCGCCGAGGCCCCGTGGCGCCAACAACGAGGCAGAGGACACCGCCGGCTCCGCCGAGGCCCCGCCCCGCCAACAATGAGGCAGAGGACATCACCGGCTCAGCCGAGGCCCCACCCTGCCGGCAACGCGGGGGAGGATTTCCACCGCTCCGCTGAGGCGCCGCCCGCCGGCAACGAGACAGAGGACATCGCCGGCTCCGCCGAGGCCCCGCCCCGTTGCCAACGAGGCCACGCCACACAAAAAACGAGGAAGAGTAGAACACGGTAGGTCGCCGCCGCTCAGGTCCAAGTAAGGCCACCGCTGCTACCCTCCTGTTGAAGCCAAGCTAGGTGGGTTGACCATTGACGGCCGGTTAGCTTCTTGGCGGCGACGTGGAGTCGGGGAGTTCTGCTGGAGAATAACCACGCTTCTACTTAACTGCTGGTGCAGTTGGCTGACTGACACGTGGGCCCAACATGCCACATGTCAGTTACGCAACTACACCTGCAGTTAAGTCACTGAAGCTTCTTTTCGGCTCAGCGGGACACAAGTGGGTAGCTTCGGTTAATTAATGATACCTCCAACGCACCCCTTTTTAGTTGAAGAATGTATGAAATGTAATGAAATCTGGCATGTTTATATGAAATCCGACCATGTATGAATGAATTTATTTCGATTAGTTCGAATTCCTGTATCACTGGCATTGGATGAACATATAGAACAATACGTACTAGCATTATTCCCAGGGTGATCACCTCGTTTGCAGCAGTTTCACATGTACTCCCTCCGGTCCTTTCTAGTCTGCATACAAGTTTTGTCTGCAGTCAAAGTATCTCTACTTTGACCAATCTTATACAAAAAAGTATGCACTTTCACAATGTGCGAAGTAAAAAGGAACAGAAGGAGTACAAAGATTTTGAGCAGCTTTTTAGCGTTTCTGTACATTACAATCAAACACACATGCCTGGCAATTCATAGAGAACATTCAAAACAATCGATGATTATGCATCTCAGCGACTCACATGTCAGAGGCAATATTTACTTCACAACTAAAGAATAAAGAAAAAATTGATCGACGCTGCTGACAGCAAAGGGCGTCCCATTTGAAAATATCAAACACATGTCTTGCTAAAATCAGTGAGCAAAATTTGACAAGGTTGTCCTATTCCAAAATATCAAATGCCTATGATTGTGGAATGGGCAGGGTTTGCCATCAGTTCGGACATTTACATGGCACCTCGTGCTAAATAAACCAGCTGTTCTTTTTGTGCAGTTCCACCAAAATCAACCAAATTCGCGCGTAGCTTGTATGATTTCGCCCTTATATGTTGCAACGCCTTGAACTTATCGGCACCTCCTTTCTTGTGGTGGAAATGAATGATTCGATGTATTCATGAACATTTTGTGCAGTTCCCACTGAAATCAAGCTGAGCACCCCTGTTTGCACAAATACAAAAAAGTGATTAGTATAGAGCAAACTGTACTATGAATTGACAGTTAACAGGTACATACATGGTCCATGTAGAGCACACTTTTAGAAAAATGGAACTCACCAGAAAGAATCCTACAACAACATTGTACTCGCGCATCACAGGAAAAAAATGGAGATTTTGTCAGTCCTTCTGAGCTGAAGTTAGTTTGGTCTTATGGGGAGTAATGTAACCATCCTTCAACTGCTCCTTCTGATGATAAGATAGACAGGGCTTCTTCATCCTGGCATAATCGGAACTAGTCACTTCACGTACTCCATATTCTTCTTCAGACGAAGATGATCTTGTTGTGCAAAGACAAGAGGACTACTAAATGCTAGCATCACTGTTTGCTCGAAAAAAGGAAAGGAAATATTTAAAACAACACAGATGAAGCACTTCTCAAGGACAATACCACTTTTTCACGACAGTATCTAAACAATAGCACAACACTAATAGAGATGACAAAGCTCAATCATATGGATGAAATCCGTGGGCGAGTACCAACCTTTGTTAGGAGGCTTATTGTGTAGAGCATACAGATGAAGCAATTCTTCGGAACCATCTGTTGCTATCTACGGTGGTGGCCATGCTTACTATATACTCCTCGATTAGTTTAATGGTTCCAACATCTTCTTCTGCAGTTCCACTAAAATATATGGTATCTTCAAAGAAGATCCCTGTTTGCACAAGTAGAGATAATTACATATTACATTAAGAGTGGCATCAAATCAGTGGCAAAACAATTGCTCGTTCCATCCATAGCAATAAATTAAGATGCAAAACTATATCATTACTTGTGTCATCATAGTTCCAGTGCTTCATTACAGCACCGGGAGTTGATTTTTGTTTTTCTTCCCCTTGTTCTCCCCCTTCATCACTTGGTTCAATAACAAACAAGCTTCGCCTTCAATGTAAGATTTGGCATGTCAATTAGGGAACACAAGTATAGTACTAAACTTAATTTTCTGATGAAAGTGGCAAAATACAAGCTAGCAGTTGTGAAATATCCTTATCTTACCTCAATGGGATATTACGGTGCACATACAGATTAGAAGTCTTGTCTCCATTTGTGCAGTTCACTAAAATCAAGCAACATTATCGTACAAGTAGCACAACATATGAATGCACACTACAGAATCATGTGAAAGAAGGCTAGTATTGACCTCTCATGATGCGGAATTCAAACAACTCACAAGAAGAAGATCTGAACCAAATTCGCCTTAACGGATAGGAACTAAGATCTCCTCTTGTGCAGTTCCACTATGATCAAGCAATCAAGCAACGTTGTCGGTGTGACATTTTGGTTGAACTGCACAAAACACTCTTAAAACAAAAGTGTTTTGTGCAGTGCAACAAAAGGTCACAATGGCAACGAGGTGAAGCAGATAACCCTGTTTACACAGAGGTGCAAAGGAAACAATTAGTGGTCAATAACGGTGGATGACACAGAAGCCAACAAAAAGAAGCATCTACCTTATCTAAATGGGAAAGAAAGCAAGACAGTATCATTTCTCAAACGGTGGCATTGATTAATATTAACATAGATATTATATTAACAATAAAATTCGTTAAATATGTAATTTGCTTTTAACTGTGGCATTGCATCAATTTTCCAGCGGCATTATTAGAGGGTGTTTTTTTACATGGACATTTTGGTGTAGGGACTAAAAAACTCCGTGTCAGTCCCATCTAAACCAAAGAGGAGGGACTTTTAGGGACTAAAAGTGGGCATTTGGGACTAAAGAAAGAAGACCCGGAGGGAGTCTTTTTGGGACTTTTTCCAACAGTTGCCCCTACCACGCATCGCACCTTGTATCTATTAGTTCATTACTAGGGGTAACATGGTCTTTTAGCATGTCATTTAATAACCTCTAGTCCATGTTTAGTCCCTGGAATCCAGCAGGTAGGGACTAGGGAGTTTTTAACCAAACAGGGCCTTATATTAACAACAGCTAATGAGTTGCACGGACAGTGGACGCACCAGCACCATGTGCATCTACCAATGTACTGTGGTCATGCATAGTCTGTTGCAACAAAGAACAAACAACAAAGGAGCATATTGTGTGTTGGTCCCAGTTTTGTTATCTTTAGACGCCTTTCCCTATGTGAGCGCAGCAAATCTAGTCCTGCTCAATCTCTACAGCCTTGTCCCTTCCTTTCCTTTTTGAACTAGTACTTTCGCCCTTCCTTTCCTCTTTGATCCACGTCCTAGATTTATGCGATACAACTTTCCCCGCTACTTCCCCCCATTCCTTTCCTCTTTGAACCATGTCCTAGATTAATGCTATACAACTTTCCCCCTTCATTTCCTCTTTGAACCACGTCCTAGATTCATGGTATACATGCAGCTAGAGCAATGCATGTGGAGTAAGTAAATTATACCTTAAGGTTCTTGGGGCGTGGTTCGGTGGGCGACGGGACGGCGGCGAAGAAGGGGTCGGAGGCCCTCCCGCGCCGCCGCTGGGTGGAAAGTGAACAACTGGGCCGGTAGTCCCTCGCCGACAGCGTTAAGCCTCCTTCCCTTCCCGGTGGCCGGATCCTGCCGGCTCTTTGAGCAGTAGTGAGGGGAGAGAGAGGCCAACGAAGTCTTGTTTAGATCCGGAGAGGGCGAGAGAGTGTGAAGAGAGCAACTACAAGCACTGAGGCTCCAGCGGGAGAGGGCGAGAGAGTGTGAAGAGAGCAACTACAAGCGCGGAGACTCCAGCGTGTATATATATACTGGAGAGAGAGTGTGAAGCGTGCAAACCCTAGAAAACATTTTGACCAGTCAAAGAATCCTCTTGGAACAAATTATGCTCAAGTGTAGTTATCGAACCCGAGACCTCACGTTTGATGAGCGAACAGGCTAACCAGCTACACAACCCTCCTGTTTTGTTCAGCGAGAGGGAAATAACCTTTTATACATTCCTGCATTCGTGTGACAAGCATGCCGTGTTTTTTGTGTGTGTGTGGGAGTCATTGGGATTTCAATCATAATCGTGTCATGTGGCTTTGGTGGTAAGACTATCCACAGTGGTGCAGAAATAATGCAGCCTTAGTCACCTTACCTCTCTCCACGTAGTATGTTGGGTCCCACTAGTCAGAGGGTGAAACAAACAAATTAATAAGAAAAATTAAAAGCGCCAGCGGTGTATCTTACCTCACACATCTCGCTACTGCTCGGGAACACTGTCCAATTGATCCCTCTGTTCGCTCACGTACTATTTTAAGTGAATCCTTATTATAGCATGCACACAAATTTTGGGTACTTGTATTCGACTTAACTCAGTGTGCCACCGTATATCTCGTATACTTACTACTCCCTCCGTCTAGGTATAATAAGTCACATTAGAAGGTGCAACGGGACCAAGGTGCGTGTGCGTGTGTGTGTGTGCGTTTAACACCATGTGTGTGTTAGAGAGAGCGACAAATTGACCTACTCCTACAGAGAGATGTTGTGTAGTGTACGATTTTAGCCGCGAGAGTTGGTGCATCCTCTCGTTTTCGGGCGTGTTCGGTAGGGACATGCGGATAGCTGCCACACCCACTCCTGACCAGCCTGGCCAACCCAAAGCTTCTCCATCGCCCCCGCGCGCTTCCTGCCCGAAACGGTCAGCGCCGCTCCAAAGAATCGGTGCCACATTCATGCCCGGGCAGAGTGGACGCGACCTCTCACTGGCGCAAGAGCGATGGTTGCTTTGTCCGTCCAACTTACTGCTGGGTCTATGTGATTTGTCGGCTCATTGGTCTATGCAAAGAAGTAGAGAAATATCCACAGGGAGTGATGTGGGCAGCTGGAGCAGTGGTGCAAGTCGGCTGTAAAGGGTGTTGTACCTGAGGGACGTTGCTCAACCTTGAGGAGGGCGGCGGGAGGTGGCAACTGCCCACGTCGCGGCAGTGAGCAAGGGACGAAGGCAACCTCACTGGCTTTGTGAGTGAGAATGGCGGGACCCCTGATCGGGACGTGCCGATAGTGGGTTTTCACCGTCGGCGACGGCCACCACATCTACACTAAGCATCCACCCCTTCCCCAAGCGGACTTGATCCACCGGGATGTTAGAGATGTGGCCATAGTCGTTTTGTGCGAGAGAGTGTGAAGAGAGCAACCCCAACAAGCAACCGTGTAGGCTGGCCCATCCTGACTATGTATAGTGAAGCGGTTTCCTTTTCTCTCCATATGAACCTATCATATTGCGTACGTGCCACTGAAGAAAAAAAACTTTATTTATAAATGACGCGGCACCTACTACTCGTTCTCCTATAACCTTGCGCTTGGCATCTCCAAAATATTAACCTTGCGATTGGCTCTTCGCCTCTTCGAGAAGTCGAGCAATAATGGTAGTGCAGTATATCTTGTTCTGGCTATATGAGACCGAATGAATTGCTGCACGTCCACCACGTGGGCGAGGGTCGAGGGGCGAGGGAGAGTGCTACATACAGAGCAAAATGAGTGAATCTACACTCTAAAATATGTCTATATACATCAGTGTTTAGAGTATGTACTAGTAGTTCATATTGAAATCTACTAAAGGACATATATATTCCAAACAATATGATATTATCTCTATAACCAAGGTAGTAGGGACGAGGAGTAAACGGAGGGAGTAGTAAATTTTTCTCCTCGTCCTGCGAGCCACCGTGTGCATGGGCGAGGGAGCGGGTGTAAGGCGTAGTAAGAAAGCTTCACCTCATCTCGCGAGCCACTGCGCCCGTGGGCGGGGGAGACGGCGTACTAAGCAAGCTTCTCCTCATTTTGCGAGTTGACAGGACACATCAAAAGTACTCCAATGTATAGAGCCTTGCCTCTAAGGTAGGCCCCACATGGGTTGCCTCTTTTTTTTAACATAACACGTCAAGTCGCAATTTGTTTGTTCACCCGTGGTAGACGATCCTCCCTCTACCAAGTGGACAACCAGTACACGTGCCAAATTACCACGTGGGCTGCCTTTTTCGTACAGAAATGAGCTCCACCGTGTACCCGCGCGTGTGTGGTTGGGAAAGAGATGGGAGTACGTGCGCCGTGCATGCACCTCTTCTCTTCGTGCACGCCCCCACCTATGTGGGTGTGTGTGAGAGATACAAACCGCGTTCGTGAGTGTTTTTTTGGGGTGGGGGGTGGGGTGGGGGTTGATTTCGTGAATTATTTGTGCGAATATGTGTCGATGACACCTCAAACAAAATTTTGCATGCAATGTGTGTGAAATGGAGGCCTATCCATATCATATATAGAGGGTCGGGCAATCAACAAGAAGAGAGGGAGGGGTCATAGCTATTGATAGAGTCGAAGAGAGGATCAAGTGGGTGGGTGCGAGATCGACGAAGAGAGCCATCGAAATTGTGTGTGTGTACAAGTCAAAGATATAGGGTGACTGGCCTACCGGAATGTTAGAGGGCACACGTCAAGTTTGTGTGTGGCAAGGAGACATGACTAGAGCGCTCGATGTATCGGTGTGTGTGGGGGGGGAGGGGGGTGGTGGGAGGGGTAGGCAGAGGCCTAACTATAGAGGTAGAATGACTCGTTTATGTGTTGAGAAGGAGAGACCCAACTATGTCTTGAGGGAGATCGGTCAACATCCATACATAACTGAAGGACGGGAAATATGATGGGAGAGAGAGAGAGAGGGAGGGAGAGGGAGGGAGATGGGTAGAGTGCTGGATGGGTGATGGAGTTGCTTCTCGAAGATGGTGGGAGAGGCCTACTAGACAAACTGAGGGTGGAACTGCAATGTTATCAATAAGAGTGGGGATGTGTTTCTGTGTGTGCTTGTGCGTGATAGATCTGTCGGGACGCATCCATGGATGATGAAGGGGAACCATGTGTTTGGTAAGAAAACCTAACTAGATCGGTAGATCAATTGTTATTTGTCGGAGGAAGGGAGAGACATAACTAATGAGGTAGATCGATTGACGTGTGGGTAAAAACGAGTTATAAGGACCTAGCTAGCTATATGTTTAGCGAGAGATCGGTCGGTGTACGTCCATTTGTTAGAGGCAAATAAGGCCCAGCGAGACGGATAGACAGAGAGAATGGAGCTAGGAGGTGGTGCGAGAGGCCCAACTACTAGCTAGATAGGGGGAGGAGTGTGCGGTTGTGAGAGCGATGAAAAGAGGGGCGAGTGTTTACACATGTGTCTGACCGTATGAGAGACACGAGGCAAGGACACATAAAGGAGGAGATTCAAGGTGTGTTTATATGTTGTAGGCAGGCATCGCTGGAGAGGTTTATCGATCGGTGTGTGTCGGAAAGGAGTTGTGGAGACTCTAGGAGAACGACCTAAAGAAAAAAATGAATGTGCCCGGTGGATAGAATGCCGAGGGAGGGGGAGGGCGAGGAGGGCGTGTGCATGCACGAGAGAAAGTTAGTGGTAGCTACAAAGGTTAGAGCATTGTGTGGGTGTAAGATACTAACAAAGATCATAATTTGATTTGAAAGCGGATTCATATATTTGAATAGGAGATCATAGTGT
This sequence comes from Triticum urartu, assembly GCF_003073215.2. Taxonomy (NCBI): domain Eukaryota; kingdom Viridiplantae; phylum Streptophyta; class Magnoliopsida; order Poales; family Poaceae; genus Triticum; species Triticum urartu. The sequence goes on from NC_053028.1 coordinate 316,539,278, forward strand.
TTTAAACATTGCATGCATGAATATAGCGGTGATACACGTGTTGTGCACATGTTATACCATAATGTGATAATGCATGGCGTTTGCAACTCATAACTAAATGCCGAACAATCTAAACCATACTATACATCAAACAATCTCACATTTTATTTGAATTTGTCATAATGTGTGGCGTTTGCAGCTTACAACTAAATATCGAACAATGTAACCAATACTATATATCGAACATTCTCACATTTTATTTGAATTTGTGGTAATGTGTGGTGTTTGCAACTCACATCTAAATACTTGTAGGCGTAGGGGGCGGGGCACCATACATAATGTGATAAACACATTATACATATGAGACATGGTTTAGATTATGAAGATCTAGCTAGAGCTATAAATGTAATGTGATTTGAAATCAAAATAAAGTGGATTCAAAAAATCTAGTTCGAGTTCATATAGTACACATAGTTCATATGTAACTCGAGACTAATCATGTGGTGTGCTGTGAAGATAATACACAAACGATGGTTTAACTTGACAATAATGATGATTGTAGATCTTATTAAAACAGAGAAATGAATTCAAATGCTTTGACTTCACAACAATCATTACTGTAGATCTTATTCAAATAGAGAAACGAATTCAAATTTAGTTCATATTGAAGCGATAGTATATACGTTTGGAATGCACTAAAACGTTCATTTGAGTAGTAGGTTGCATGCATTATACACGTAGCGAAATATTTTAATTGAACATAACATGAATTCAAAGTTTTGAATGACATTTGTAGGGCGCATTGATTTGGTACAGTACACGTTAGGCTTGTCCGAAAATTTCAACCCGCGCCTTGTTAGCCCGAAATATTTAAGATATATCTTTGTCTTGTTGTGCTCCGACAACTCCCTCCATCTCAACCCGCACCTTGCTATTCTGAAATAACAACGCACGCGAAAACTCCCACCTCCTGTGAAATCCCGACATGCGAAATGCCCGTAGGACCCCTGAACCGAAAGAACCGCCTCAAATTGGTGGGGGTACTTTCATAACTTACCCCACATTTCTGACAAGCGCGTCTCTAAGCCATGGTTCCCCACTGCCATCCCATCCGCCCACCCATTCGTACACCGAGGCTGCGAAAACCCGCGACGAAACCCCACACCCTGCTCCGTCGGCCACCTAGCCGGAGCCTCTTCCCCAACGATGTCGTCCACAACAATACCTCGACGCCCCTCATCCATCGTACCGGATGAGGATCCGTCGTCGATCTCATCGTCCCGCGGATTCAGCCACCTTGTCCTCCACCTCCAAGGAGCTGCCCCGACGTTCCCCTCGTCTTTCGCGCCACCTCCATTCCCACATCACCGTCTTCACCTGCACCACCGGAAGATCATAATCATCACCATTTCCTTGGATGAAGCTGCGGCCTAATCGGCGCCACCAAAGAGGTTGTACACTAATCGCCGCATTTTCTTTGTTGATTCGATCTCACGGTGCTGCCGGCGCTCGGTCCCGAGCCGACATGGCACGGCTCCATCCACGGCGGCGTCACCGGCCACTTCCTCCACGGCGTCGCTCCCTCGGCGGCGACGTCCACATTAGTAGGACCTGCTGCTGCTTTAGCTCTTGCTCGCGCTGCTGCTCTGCTCTTGCTCCGTTCCTTGGTCTGCTCTCTATGCATTTTTTTTTTTTTTTTTTTTTTTTTTCTTTTTTTTTTTTTTTTTTTTTTTTTTTTTTTTTTTTTTTTTTTTTTTTTTTTTTTTTTTTTTTTTTTTTTTTTTTTTTTTTTTTTTTTTTTTTTTTTTTTTTTTTTTTTTTTTTTTTTTTTTTTTTTTTTTTTTTTTTTTTTTTTTTTTTTTTTTTTTTTTTTTTTTTTTTTTTTTTTTTTTTTTTTTTTTTTTTTTTTTTTTTTTTTTTTTTTTTTTTTTTTTTTTTTTTTTTTTTTTTTTTTTTTTTTTTTTTTTTTTGTTTTTTTTTTTTTTTTTTTTTTTTTTTTTTTTTTTTTTTTTTTTTTTTTTTTTTTTTTTTTTTTTTTTTTTTTTTTTTTTTTTTTTTTTTTTTTTTTTTTTTTTTTTTTTTTTTTTTTTTTTTTTTTTTTTTTTTTTTTTTTTTTTTTTTTTTTTTTTTTTTTTTTTTTTTTTTTTTTTTTTTTTTTTTTTTTTTTTTTTTTTTTTTTTTTTTTTTTTTTTTGTTTTTTTTTTTTTTTTTTTTTTTTTTTTTTTTTTTTTTTTTTTTTTTTTTTTTTTTTTTTTTTTTTTTTTTTTTTTTTTTTTTTTTTTTTTTTTTTTTTTTTTTTTTTTTTTTTTTTTTTTTTTTTTTATTTTTTTTTTTTTTTTTTTTTTTTTTTTTTTTTTTTTTTTTTTTTTTTTTTTTTTTTTTTTTGCTAATTCTGTTCGCTTGCTTGCGATGCTGCTCCGATTTAGCTACACTTCACTTCGATGCCGCCGGGGTGAAGGAAGAACCAGCCGCAGCGGGGAGGGGGGCTCGCCGGAGAGGTACCCCACTATCTATCTTAGGGTTCAGGATGGGGGCGGAGGTCACCGGCGGTGGCGGGGCGTTGGCGGGGCGGTGGCGTGGGGATCGCCGGAGAAAAAGCTCGGCACGGGGGGGCCTAGAGGGATGGCTGGGGAGGCGGCTGACCGGCAGTGGGGAGTGTTTTCGGGGCGGGCGGGGCGGTGCACCGCCGGCCGCGGGCGGCGGGGGGCTGCTGTTTGGCCGGCTCAGGGGGGTGGAGGTTGAAGATGAACCGTAGGGCCTTGATTTCGTATCCAACAGCTGCAAAATCGACTTACCAGAGATGAAAAAGTCAGTCGACCGACGTGTAGCCTCACCTTGCTAGTGCATTCAGTTTCGACAGCAAAATTCAGTTTCGACAGCAAAATTTAGTTTCGACAGTTAAGTTCAGTTTCGACACTTAAGTTCAGTTTCGACAGTTAAATTCAGTTTCGACAGTTAAGTTCAGAGATGAGCGGCTGATGTATTTTACATATAGCACTTTGTGTTTATGTATTTTATGTCATGTATTGGAGATGCTATTAGAATTCCACTCAGGTTAACGTTGTTCATTGTCTCTCTTGTCCTGCTTCAGCCTCAGCGTCGTACAACTCACCGGAGCTTCTCCAACGACGAAACCCTCCATCACAGCGGAGCAGTACCTCGGGCTCCATCTCCAGACGCCTAAGATCTTCTTCCCCTCCTCCGACAGCCAAGTCAGCCGGAGCTTCCTCACCGGCCAACCCAATCACGTTGAGATCGACATGGCTTCGCCAAAGAGGTTGTACACTTGTTGCATCTCTTTTTACTCTACATGTTACATATATTGTCCACTGAGCACATGGATTTGTTCCTTTAGTGTCTCCTTGAAAGAAAAAACGTAGGAATTTTAATTTTCACTTGTCCTCCTTTTCAAATTCCTATTCATGAAGCACAAGACTAAGAGATAGAAGCATAATAGCATTATAACCATACATTTTCTTGTGGTTTGACTTAATCTCACCATGCTTCTTTGCATCCTGTGATCTTCCAATTGTTGTGAATCAAACACCCAGATTGGCAGTTTTTAAATTCTCTGTTTTGCATGTGCATTCCTATCCTATTCATATCTATTTCCTATCCCTGCATTGTTGGAATCCTCCAATTCAAACGAGCCCTTACAGAATTACTTCTCTTACAGATAGTTGTCAAAGAAAACCTTGCGTGGTTTGTCCCGCTCCTGCTGCGCCATCGTCCACCCCAGCTCAGCTGCTCCAACGACAGAAGGGTCTAGCACAGCAGGGATCCGACCTCCAGACTGTCTTTCGCCACCTCAGATCTTCTTCCTCGCTGCTGGCAGCCATGAAAACTGCACTACCATCATCAACCGAGCAGATGACCTCGAGGACTACACGGGTCCGCAAGAGAGGTCACACTCTTTCGTGTCTGCTTACGTTATGCATCGCTTAATATTACATGCTACATTATCGTCCTGTTCATCGATTAGAGTCTGAGTCAACTCCAAACTAATGGTCAAACTTGAGTTTTTAAATGGTTGTGGGGTACATATCGGGGCCGCTATCAATAGTATCTATCTACTATCTGGTTAATCTCCGGTGTCTACTATGAGTTTCATGTTGGGTGGGAAACAAATAGTAAAGAAGCCATTATCTGTATTTTTTAACTGAAGCCATTATCTGCCTGCTATTATTGGTTTTGGGTCTATCCACAGGTTGCTACCATCACTCTGGATTTCTGCATGCACTCCTTACATAATCTCACTATGTTTTATTCCTATGCATGACAGTTATTGTAAACAATGGAATTGAACATGTAGAGCAAAAGAGACGAGCCTTGCATGGCAATAAAATTTCATGCAGACGTCGCTCCATGGTAGGCGCAAAGGTAGCCCCCCTCCACGCATTTCAGATTGTAATCGAGAGGAAGATATATGTTCTGAGGGGGATTCAGAATGAGAAGACAACTCCTATTTACGCCCTGAGGTCTTCGCTCTAACTTGGCATGCTGATGTTGGTTATATCATGCATATGGTGTCTTGCATTGCTTACTTTATACATCAAATATGTCATCTGCTTAGTTTAGACATCCTTTGTGCAAATGCCATCTGTTTAGTTTATTCATCGTTTATGTGAATTATGCAACGCCATCTTGTTTAGCCAGGCATCATATATGTGAATTTTGCAATGCCATCCTGCTTAGCCAGTCATCTTATATGTAAATTATATCAGGCCATCCTTTTTTCGTTACATATTACATTTGTCAACAATGTTATTACATTCAACCGCTCTTCGTGTGCATCAGCCATTTGACACGGTGATGGCAAATTCTGGAGTGAAAACAAGGTCTTCAGAGCAGACTATGCTATCTGACGAAGCGCATGTCTCGCTGGTTACGGATAGCTCCTCAGAGGAGGATTCAGAGACAGATGACCAGTCCTATTCCCCCCCCCCCACCCGAGGTGTATGCTCTAACTTGGCAGGGTTATGTTGCTCATATCGTGCGTATGGTGTCTCGTATTGCTATGTCATTTGATTAGTTTAGACATGCTTTGTGTGAATGCCACCTGTTCAGTGTCTAATTAACATATATGTGAATTATGCATTGCCATCTTGTTGCAAGACATTATATATGTGAATTATACAATGCTATCTTGTTGCAAAGGCATTATATATGTGAATTATGCAATGCCATGCTGTTTAGCCAATCATCATGTATGTGAATTATATCATGCTATCATTTTTTGTATTACGTGTTCCATTTGTCGACAAAGTTTGTATATTCAACTACCCTTCCTATGCATCAGCCATTTGAAGCGGTGATGGAAGTATCTGGAGTGAAAACAAGGTAATCAGAGTAGACAATGCTACCTCCTGAAGCAGACATCTCGCTGGTTACAGAGAGCTCCTCAGAGGAGGATTCAGAGACTGGTGACCAGTCCTATTTTCCCCCTGAGGTCTATGCTCAAACTTAGCAGGGTTATATTACCCATGTCATGCATGTTGTCTTGCATTGCTCAGTTTCTACATCATATATGGATTGCCATCTGCTTACTTGCTTACTATATAAATCAAATATTTGAATTATATCATGCCATCATGTTTACATAGTACATACACATCATCTATCTGAATTATGGCATGGCAACCCATTTAATAAAGACATCATATAGTTATATCATCTCATCCTGTTTAGTGTTTACAGTCATCATATTTTGAATTATGGCATTCTATCCGTGAATGTATGTGAATCATGGCATGCCAACCTATTTAATAAACACATTATATAGTTATGTCATGTCATCCTGTTTACAAAGTCTCATATTTTGAACTATGTCTTTCCATCTTTTTTAGTTAGCCATCATATATGTGAAATTGTGTCATGCTATCCTGTTTGGTTAGACAACATAAATATGAATTATTTCATGCCCTCTTTTATTACCCACTATCCATTGCACCTGTCTATCATACAATGTCTATACTTTCAATTACTTTTCTTGTTTATCAGCCATTTGAATTAGAGAGCGTGATGGCAGTATCTAAGGGAGTAACAACACGGTCTTCAGAAAAGATAGTGCTACCAGTTGATGCAGATAGAACCACAGTTGTACTTGCCCAAGGACCAGATCCACCACACATAACCCAGACTCTCGCAGATTGTACCCCTACCCAGTTGGACAAAGAACCAGCTACACCCCTTCTAACCCCAACCCCGACAGATAGTAACCCAGTTCTAGTTGACACAGCACCGTATCCACCACGGAGCACCCAAACACGAGCAGTTAGTAAGGGAACTGCAGTGCCCAAAGCACGAGGACCACCACTCCGAATCCCAATTCAACGCTTAAAGGAGAACAAGATTTGTTTTCAGGTCAGGTTCTGTAGCTATGGTTCATACTCCTTTGCTCTTGCATGACTGTATTTACTCATACCAACTATTTTCAAATTTAAAGGATGGAATTGAAACTCCAATGGCGCAATAGATATGTTTTAAACCTGTTTCTTTAACTGGTTTGCTGTTGTAACCTGCTCTATGTTGATTTCAGTTTCAATTGAATAAACAGTTATGTTCTCATGTCATGCACATTACAAGTGTTGTTATTGCTCTATAGTTACCCACACTTATATTCTGTCTATTCTGCTTTGTCTTGAACAAATATTATTTGAACTGTGTCTCTATCTTGATTTGGCAACAAAAACTAGAATGATATAGACCATAAAGTGACCATGGTACATAGATATTTGTTTGTTTCATGATGTTATCCTGTCCACTTTACTACTGAACTCATTTACCAAAATGAGTTTCATATACAACATGGTAAACATGTGATGTGTCTTCTTGTTTCTCTTTTAGAATGCGGATAAAATATTGGAGAACAGTACCGCGTTATCCAATGGTAAAGGAAGTAATGCAGATAAGGTTCAAGATAGTGAGACATCCCTGTTGGTCTCCAAGAAAGCTGATAAAAACTATCTTGACGACAGTGAGGGAACCCAAACGTCCTGTCTTGATGTAGTGTTCGAGTTACTGGCCATTACTACTGGCACAAGCTCTTCGAACTCGCTGCCTGAATCAGTTCGTCTTCTTGAGTCTCAATTTCAAGTTGAAAGACATCGATCAGATGTGCTGCGACAGGAAGCTGAAGGACTGAGGAAGTCCCTGCAGAATTCAGATGCATATTTTCTGGTGCAATAGCAAGCGCTGGAGGATTTAAGTGCCAAACAAGAGAAAGTTAATAAGCTTGCTAAGCATCTTGCCAGCATTATGGGTACCCAGGATATTGTTTCTTGAGATCTTCTAAAGTGGTTTCACTTCTGGATTTGTTTTGCTGCGGCGTTTATTCGCGCTGCTCGCCAACTTTGACAACCAGTGTATATGATATGCTACTTTGTTCCCTATATTTGCACTGGTGGCGAACTTTGATGCCTAGTGGATGTAATATGTGTAATAGCCGTGATAGCCTAGCGTTACTTGCTTGCTTATTTATTTCCTTGTTGTCTTGTTTATTTGTTTGCTTGTAGTCATTGTAGTTCTTTTTCCGCGGTTAGCTAGTGGCTGCAATAACCTATTTTTTAAAACTAGGCCACAATAACCATGGGCTAATATTTACTGTAGTGACACTGGGCCTCCTACTGGCCATAGAAATAGTGGGCCTTCTATGGGCCGTAGAAACAATGGGCCTTCTATGGGCCATAGAAACAATGGGCCTTCTACGGGCCGTATTATCAATGGGCCTTATGCGGGCCGTATAATCGATTGGCCAAACATGAGCCAAACATACCGCATTATGGCTGTAAACGGGCTGGAGTTGGAATCGTCCGTTCATGGGCCGACCATAACGAGCCATCGTTAATAGGTCGTATTTGATGACGCTATGAAATCGGCCCAACGTATTAACGGACCACAAATGGGCCGACTGTAACCACGGGCTGAATTTGGCCCACAAGCAAAAAATGACAGTAACGGGCCGTAAGTAAACGAATGCTAGAAATGAGCCCAAGAATAAATGGGCTCTGAGAAGGCTGAAAGATAACATGGGCTGGAAACGGCCCAACGGAATAACGGGTCGTTAATGGGTATAAAGTGATACACTATTCATTACGAGCCAGTTTCACCATGGGCCGTTAATGGGTGTAAAGTGATACACTGTTCATTCCAGGCCAGTTTCACCACGGGCCGTTAGTAGGCCAAGAGTTACATAGGGCCTCATATGGGCCGAAAGACGTCATGGGCCATACATGGGCCAGAAGTGAAAATGGGCTGGAATCATATTGGATGGCCCAGATGATGCTACTGGGCCTAATTCGGATAGGGCGTAACGGGCCTTGGGTTAGCGGGCTGTAAATGGGCTATATTCGAATAGGCCGTTAACATGCTTTCCATGGGCCGGCCTGCCAGCTTTTGACCAAGTCAAATGGGCCGGCCTTTTCACAGGAATGGGCCTCTGTTGCGCCGTGCCACATGTCGACATATCATAGGCGCCTTCCGTCCAATGAGTGGTTGACATCTGTCCCAACGATGAGCCGACACGTGTTTCCTCCAGCCAATGATGATTTTACACGTGGAAAATCCCCATTGGTCGGGGCTGTTAACGGGTTATCGGATCCAAAACCCGACCCAATAGCTTAACGGCGTTCCTTTACGGTGGATGCCACGTGTCGGTCACCCTTGAGGAAAGCACTTCTGTGACGCGCGATTTATCGTCATGGAAGTGGACACTTCCGTGATGATAATTTTGGTAATGTCATCGAACACTTCTACGACAGCACAGGTATGACTATCTTGATTCTGTCATAAATTTGTCATGGATGTACATGCATGACAGAAAACGCGACCTACTGTGACAAACACGTATCATCACGGAAGTGTATTTTTTTGTAGTGTATTATTACCTTCATATCTCAAAACAATCATCAAGCATCAAACTTCTCTTAGTATTCAAAACACTCATAAGATTTTTTTACTAATCATGAACACCTAGCATATTAGGATTATTTAAGAAAATTACCATGCTATTTAAGACTCTCAAAATAATCTAAGTGAAGCATGAGAGATCAATAGTTTCTATAAAACAAATCCACCACCGTGCTCTAAAATATATAAGTGAAGTACTAGAGCAAAACTATAATTCAAATGATATAAGCGAAGCACATAGAGTATTCTAACGAATTCCAAATCATGCATGGCTCTCTCAAAAGGTGTGTACAACACGGATGATTGTGGTAAACTAAAAAGAAAATACTCAAATCATACAAGACGCTCCAAGCAAAACACATATCATGTGGTGAATAAAAATATAGCTCCAAGTAAAGTTACCGATAGAAGTAGATGAAAAGAGGGGATGCCTTCCGGGGCATCCCCAAGCTTTGGCTTTTAGGTGTCCTTATATTATCTTGGGGGTGCCATGGGCATCCCCAAGCTTACGCTCTTGCCACTCCTTGTTCCATAATCCATCAAATCTTTACACAAAACTTGAAAACTTCACAACACAAAACTTAAAGTAGAAAATCTCGTGAGCTCCGTTAGCGAAAGAAAACAAAACACCACTTCAAGTTACTGTAATTAACTCATTCTTTATTTATATTGGTGTTAAACCTACTGTATACCAACTTCTCTATGGTTTATAAACTATTTTACTAGCCATAGATTCATCAAAATAAGCAAACAACACACGAAAAACAGAAACTGTCAAAAACAGAACAGTCTGTAGTAATCTGTAGCTAGCTCAAGATCTGGAACCCCAAAAATTCTAAAATAAATATCTGGACGTGAGGAATTTATCTATTAATCATATGCAAAAAGAATTAACTAAATAGTTCCTTCCAAATAAAAATGGCAGCAGTTCTCGTGAGCGCTAAAGTTTCTGTTTTTTACAGCAAGATATCAAGACTTTCCCCAAGTCTTCCCAACGGTTCTACTTGGCACAAACACTAATTAAACACAAAAAGCACAACCTAAACAGAGGCTAGATAAATTATTTATTAATAAACATGAGCATAAAGCAAGGAATAAAAATAAAATAGGATTTCCTCCCAACAAGCGCTATCGTTTAACGCCCTTAGCTAGGCATAAAAAGCAAGGATAGATCTAGGTATCGCCATCTTTGGTAGGCAATCCATAAGTGGCTCTCATAATAGATTCATAATGTAATTTAATTTTCTTTCTAGGAAAGTGTTCCATGCCTTTCCTTAACGGAAATAGGAATCTAATATTTCCTTCCTTCATATCAATAATTGCACCAATCGTTCTAAGGAAAGGTCTACCAAGAATAATAGGACATGAAGGATTGCAATCTATGTCAAGAACAATAAAATCTACGGGTACATAATTCCTATTTGCAACAATAAGAACATCATTAATTCTTCCCATAGGTTTCTTAATAGTGGAATCTGCAAGATGCAAGTTTAGAGAGCAATCATCAAAATCACGGAAACCTAACAAATCGCACAAAGTCTTTAGAATCGTGGAAACACTAGCACCCAAATCACATAAAGCATAGAACTCATGATCTTTAATTTTAATTTTAATAGTTGGTTCCCAATCATCATAAAGTTTTCTAGGGATAGAAACTTCCAATTCAAGTTTTTCTTCATAAGATTGCATCAAGGCATCAACAATATGTTTAGTGAACGCTTTATTTTGACTATAAGCGTGAGGAGAATTTAGCACGGATTGCAACAAGGAAATACAATCAATCAAAGTGCATTTTTCATAATTAAATTCCTTGAAATCCAAAATAGTGGGTTTAGCAACATCTATGGTTTTAATTTCTTCGATCCCACTTTCATCAATTTTAGCATCAAGATCTAAAAACTCCGAATTCTTGGAATGCCATCTAGGTAAAGGTGGATCATATTCAGTCCAATCATTATTAAGATTCATATTGCAAAAAAAAGATTTAATAGGGGACACATCAATAACTTTTAGATTTTCATCTTTATTTTCATAGGGATCCGGTTTAGCGGCCATCCTCTTAACTAAGGTAGCTTGCTTATCCGAAATTTCAGCAGTCAATTTCTCAAGACGAGCAATTTGGGATCTTAAACCATCAAATTCTTTAGACATATCATCGAGCTCTTTATTCATGAAACTCATAAAACTTTTTTGTTCCTTAAACTCGTTTATAAAGAAACTATTATGCTCGAATTGCAAGACCATAAAACTCTTATCGTTGTTTTTGATTTCTTCTAACCTTTTAAGGTGAAGATCACCAAATCGGGGTAGAGCCATCGAGACAAGCAAGCAATCCAACACACAAGCAAGCAAAAAGCAAGCGGGCAAAAAGAGGCAAATAGAGAAAGAGAGGGAGGATAGAGCGAGAGAGGGCGAATAAAACGGCAAGGGTGAAGTGGGGGGGGGGGAGGAAAACAAGAGGCAAATGGCAAATAATGTAATGCGGGAGATAAGGATTGTGATGGGTACTTGGTATATTGACTTTTGCATAGACTCCCTGGCAACAGCGCCAGAAATCCTTCTTGCTACCTCTTGAGCATTGTGTTGGTTTTCCCCGAAGAGGAAGGGATGATGCAGTAAAGTAGCGTAAGTATTTCCCTCAGTTTTTGAGAACCAAGGTATTAATACAGTAGGAGGCTACACGCGAGTCCCCGCACCTGCACAAACAAATAAATCCTCGCAGCCAACGCGATAAGGGGTTGTCAAACCATACACGACCACTTATGAGAGTGAGATCTGATAGATATGATAAGATAATATTTTTGGTATTTTTATGATAAAGATGCAAAGTAAAATAAAAGCAAAGGAAATAACTAAGTATTGGAAGATTAATATGATGAAGATAGACCTGGGGGCCATAGGTTTCACTAGTGGCTTCTCTCAAGAGCATAAGTATTTTACGGTGGGTGAACGAATTACTGTTGAGCAATTGACAGAATTGAGCATAGTTATGAGAATATCTAGGTATGATCATGTATATTGGCATCACGTCCGAGACAAGTAGACCGACTCCTGCCTGCATCTACTACTATTACTCCACTCATCGACCGCTATCCAGCATGCATCTAAAGTATTAAGTTCATTAAAACAAATTAACGCCTTAAGCAAGATGACATGATGTAGAGGTATAAACTCATGCAATATGATGAAAATCCCATCTTGTTATCCTCGATGGCAACAATACAATATGTGCCTTGCTTCCCCTAGTGTCACTAGGAAAGGACACCACAAGATTCAACCCAAAGCTAAGCACTTCTCCCATTGCAAGAAAGATCAATCTAGTAGGCCAAACCAAACCGATAATTCGAAGAGACTTGCAAAGATAACCAATCATACATAAAAGAATTCAAAGAAGATTCAAATATTGTTCATAGATAGACTTGATCATAAACCCACAATTCATCGATCTCAACAAACGCACTGCAAAAAGAAAATTACATCGAATAGATCTCCACAAGAGAGGCGGAGAACATTGTATTGAGATCCAAAAAGAGAGAAGAAGCCATCTAGCTAATAACTATGGACCCGTAGGTCTGAGGTGAACTACTCACACTTCATCGGAGGGGCTATGGTGATAACGTAGAAGCCCTCCGTGATGGATACCCCCTCCGACGGAGCTCCGGAACAGGCCCCAAGATGGGATCTCATGGATACAGAAAGTTTTGGCGGTGGAATTAGGGTTTTGGCTCCGTATCTGATCGTTTGGGGGTACGTAGGTATATATAGGAGGAAGGAGTACGTCGGTGGAGCAACAGGGGGCCCACGAGGGTGGAGGGCGCGCCTTGGGGGGGGGCTAGGCACGCCCCTACCTCGTGGCCTCCTCCTTTGTTTCTTGACGTAGGGTCCAAGTCTCCTAGATCATGTTCGGTGAGAAAATCACGTTCCTGAAGGTTTCATTCCGTTTGGACTCCGTTTGATATTCCTTTTCTTCGAAACCCTAAAATAGGCAAAAAACAGCAATTCTGGGCTGGGACTCCGGTTAATAGGTTAGTCCCAAAAATAATATAAAAGTGGATAATAAAGCCCAATAATGTCCAAAACAGTAGATAATATAGCATGGAGCAATCAAAAATTATATATACGTTGGAGACGTATCAAAGCACTACGTGCATTCTCCTAGGGGGATAGATTGGTTGGAAAAGTCCATCGCTCGTCCCCGACCGCCACTCATAAGGAAGACAATCAAAGAGCACCTCATGTTTCAAATTTGTTACACAACAGTTACCATACGTGCATGCTACGGGACTTGCAAACCTCAACACAAGTATTTATCAAATTCACAATTACTCAACTAGCACGACTCTAATATCACCATCTTAATATCTCAAAACAATCATCAAGTATCTAACTTCTCATAGTATTCAACGCACTTTATATGAAAGTTTTTATTATATCCCTCTTGGATGCCCATCATATTAGGACTAAATTCATAACCAAAGAAAATTACCATGCTGTTCTAAAAGACTCTCAATATAATATAAGTGAAGCATGAGAGTTCATTTATTTCTATAAAATAAAACAACCACCGTGCTCTAGGAAGATATAAGTGAAGCACTAGAGGAAGATATAAGTGAAGTACATACCCTCAGCCCCGAGGGTGAACTACTCCCTCCTCGTCATGGATAGCGCCGGGATGATGAAGATGGCCACCGGAGAGGGATTCCCCCCACCGGCAGGGTGCCAGAACGGGTCTAGATTGGTTTTTGGTGGCTAAAGAGGCTTGCGGCGGCGGAACCCCTGATCTAGGTTTCTTTCTGGAAGTTTGGGGTTATATAAGACGTGTTGGAGTCGGGAACAAGTCAGGGGGGTCCCCGAGGCGGCCACGAGGTAGGGGGGCGCGCCCCCACCGTCGTGGGGGCCTCGGGACTCTTCTGGCCCATCTTTGGTACTCCGTGGGCTTCTTCTGGTCCAAAAATGATCTCCGTGAAATTTCAGGTCAATTGGACTCCATTTGGTTTTCCTTTTCTGCAAAAATCAAAAACAAGGAAAAACAGAAACTGGCACTGGGCTCTAGGTTAATAGGTTACTCCCAAAAATCATATAAAATAGCAAATAAATGCATATAAAACATCCTAGATGGATAATATAATAGCATGGAACAATCAAAAATTATGGATACATTGGAGACGTATCTGTGAAGTGTGTGCAGAACTAGTGCACTGTAAAAGTAGCAGATAGCAGGTGGCTGAAAAATAAATGACTGGAGACATATGATTTCTCTACAACATTGCTTGGAAAACAAAATTAGATTCTACTCCGTATGATTTTGTAATATATGAGCATAGGAAATGCAGGTACTCCTCCAGCACACCACCACATGTGGTCCTATCAAGATAACAGTCGACTGAAAATAAATAGGCCAGTCAATTTTTTTATGAACCGTCCGATCTATAAGGAATGGGCAGATGGCCTTCGTCTTCCTCCCGCTAGTCACTGTTGACGATCTTTCTCAAACCGCCAGCGACCACCGGCCCAGACCCTGCATCCGCCGCCCCACCCTCCCCTTGACCTCACACCACCGCCATGCTTGGCAGTGCCCCAAGGCTATCCCTTTAATCCCGGCCAACCTCCAGATCGGGCGCGAGCAGCTCTAGGCCCCACACGCCCCTAAGATAAACACCGAGGCGCTGCTTCCCCAGCGTAATAGGCAGACTAGCGCCTGTTACACCGAGGAATGCTTTCGTTAATTGGGAATCAACTGACCAAGAATTGAAATCCAGGGGGGAAACGGACCTCTAGCTAAGGTGAAATAGTATATGAGGAGAAACCTTGTGCATCGCGAGTTACTAGGAACATCTAGTACCAAGAAGAAGCGGTCAACTAGTGTCTTCTGTGGGATGAATACCGTGCAAGCAGACACATAAGATTTGCAAGAATAAGGGAAGATGAGTACCATTTTTGGTTTCCGGTGTGGTCTCCTCCGCATGTCGCGGCGATCTTCTTATTTTTGCCAGGGAACTGATGTTCCGGAGGAGGGTGCAAGCTTGGACGAACCCATGGCCAAATTGTTGACTGTGTTGCTGTGGCTGTATGTCAGCGGAGGGGAAGCAGATCTGAGGCGGCGAAGGACGGCGTAGCAGGAACAGCTCCGGTGCGATGGACGGTGGCGAAGTTGGAGCGGCAGCGGTGAGGCGCAGGACGGCGTGGTTGAACTGGCTCGGGTACGGATGGCTCGGCCTCGGCTTCAACTACTAGCCATGGAGGGCGTTGCGGTTGAGGTTGCGGTGGACAACGACGTCGGGGTATCAGCTCCGGCGTGATGGAGGAGGGCGGCCGTTGATGGGTGGGATGGGGTGGTGGACGGAGGACGCCAGGGTTTCGCGGCTGGTGGAGAGGTAGTTTTGGCGCCCACGGAGTATGAATGGGGAATTAGACGGGGGGGGAGCAAAGGGAGATCCATGTTTCGGTATGGGACGCGCTTGTTTTTGGCTTTTTTGAACAGATGGGACACGCTTGTTTGAAATTTGGGGAAAGTACAAACTTCACCCCCTCTTAAATTTCGGACCTACTGCGGGTCGGGGGTAGGATGGTAATCCCAGGTGTCCAAATAGTGGGCGGGAGCGATTTCGGCCGTGCGCATGTGTGCTTAGGCGCCCATTGTGTATGAATATTTTTCGGAGGCAGTTGTGTGGCCTCTAGATGAAGCAACAAACCTACCCCGCTTTAGACCTTTGGACGTTGGGCCAGTAGGTTACATGGGTCAGGGTTAGAAAAGTAATTTCCTTCTACCACCAAACATTGGTCTCACGCGGTTTCGGGCGAGTAGAGGTTCTTTTGGCGCTTCGTTTGAAATTTTGAAACAGAAGCATTCACGTTTAGAGTACTCTTGAACTTTGAGGATTGACCTAAATAGACAATGTTAAATTTGACCTTGTATGTTTGAAAACCTTATTAAATTATCTGCTTCTTTTTGAAATTTTAACACATGGAAATCCTATAACTACGATTATTTTGGAATGGAGGAGCTAAATTTGAATCTACTTTGTACACGACTATATATGCTATTATGTAGAAAATCAGAGCAAAGATTGGCGCCCCCATAACTTAGGTATGATTTACAAATGCCATGATATCGAATGCAAATAATTGAATGGACTTCATGTTGAATTCGATTTTTTAAACCACCTTAAATTGAATTCAAATGTATGCTAGTTCATAGCTAGCTATTTATAATGTTCATTGTGTAACTTTCTTATGTATAATGTGCTTTACACACACAACATGAACTATACTCACGTTTATATTCGATTGCTAAAGCGATGCATTGTCTGGAGTTCAAAATACTAGCTATGTGGGTCAAATATGTCGAATAATAATATAGACATGCTCAAATTCGATAGAATCTAGATGTCTGATGGATCAATGGCCGTTCCTTACGCGAATTGCAAATATCATGATCCCATCCTAATATTTGGATACAATTTATATCTTTAATCAATGTGTACATCAGTCTTTGACGTGTAGTTTCACTCTCCATTGGTGGTCTCTCACACATGCTCACACACTCTCTCACGAGGAGGTCTTGTGTCGTCCGCCTCACGAGGCTTGGCCCCTCGCGAGGGTCTTGAGTCGTTGCTAGTGAAGATGGGACGTACGGGCCCGTGCGCATAGCCACGCCGTGGGCCGCAGGCAGGCAAGTCTGGGACCCCCGTTCCCAGAACACCGACAGTAGCCCCCGGGCCCAAGGCGCGCTCGGTCTTGGCTTCAAGGCGAAGCCAAGGGGCAAGTGCGGAGCGCCGCGGGCCCCAAAAGCTATGGCCTTGGTCGACGCGTGGCGGTTGATTGGACGTGGGCGTCTCCGCTTCCCCACGCTGCCTCGGCAACTGCCCAACTTGTCAAGTCCCTGCTGCATGCAAGTAAAAACCATCATTATTACCTTAGATCGTGGGGCCCGGCGGTTGGCCTCCCCTTGGCTATAAATGGGAGGTGGGGGCGGAGCCCCCGTCACCCGTCTCTCCTCTGCCTCTCCTGCTGCTTCTCCTGCTGCTTCTCCTTCCTTGCTCCACTCCTTGCTTGTGCAGTCATGGCACCGATTCGGAGGTTCTCGGCCGTAGAGAAGGGCAAGGCTCTCCTCACCGAGCCCGAGCTACTCCCGCCGAAGAAGAGGAGGTCCCATCGCCGCGAGGTGGTAGTGAGGCCGGTGGTGTCGCGGCCTTGGTACGAAAGGCCACCTCCTGGTTACCCGTTGCCCTTGTATGCTCACGCTGATGAGTCCGGAGGGAGGAGCGATGAGCGCCACCGCCCGCGCCAGGGCCATGGCCGCCGTGCCACGGAGGCGCACACTGTCGCCCCAGGGGTCCATGCTGCGGAATCCTCGCGTGAGTTCGTGTTGTGGGTGACGATGCCCCCGAGCACTTGGATTCGCCTCCCGCAGTTCTTCGCTGCCGAGATGCCGCCGAGGGGCCCTCTCGAGCTTTGGCTGCAGCACGCCGAATGCGACGCCCCAACGACTGGAGCGGAGATTGAAGCCATTGCCTCAGGGAAGAACTTCATGACCCGAGGCAGGGGCGAGATTGCCCGAGTCTGCCGCGTGGAGGGCACCCTCACGATCCACTTAGAGTACGACGGTGCCTCCGTGCTGCTCTTCAAGGTCTTCAACGAGGAAGGCCGCCGCCTGGAGTGCTGCCCTGAAGGAGGTCACCAGGTCGGTGCAGCGGCGGGCGCTGGGCCTGCCGCAGGCCTCGCCTGCAGCTCCTCCAGTGACATCGGCAACTCCTGGTGGTCCAGCGACCCTCCCGAGCTTTACGAGACTCCGGAGACAAGCGACGACAGCTACGTGCCCCAAGCTCTCGCCGAGCCCGGAGCAGGGCTGCAGCGTCAGGCCGCCGCCGCCGCTGATCTGGATGAGGTTGGCGCCGGCCTCTGGTGGCCCACTGTTGATGATGGCGTCATCCTCAGGGGCACGCGTACTTAGGACTCCCTAAGTTCTTGTCTTCCGTGCCCTGCGAGGAATCAAAAAATGGACCCCGCTGGGGCATGTAAGGCGTCTGTAGTGTCCTTTGTTGACATTATCCTTATGATGAAATTCTGTGTGCACGTGCTTTGTTCCGGCTCGGTTTCCCCTTTCCGACCTCACGGCGGCGTCGTGCTCTACGCCGACAGGTCCCGGTCCCTAGCCAGGCTTCAGCCGTCGCTGGTATGCCAGGTTGCGTGCCGTGGTCAAGGCCAGGAGGTGAGCGGCCTGAGGTCCAGTAAGAGCCCCTGAGACGCGATGCTGAGGAGGCCCCCTTTGGCCCGCAAGCGACCGCCGAGAGGTAGGAAAGGGAGACTCATCGCCACAGCGGGGCTACGCAAATGAGAACTCTACGCTGTAGCGGTTGATTGAGCGCGAAACTTATCTTGGCAATCTGGGGTTGGTCCCTCGCGAGACGCCAAGCTTGGGCATCGGCCGCTGCTGAGTAGCTAGGTCAGGCCCGTGCGGGCCTCCCCCTCCTCTCCATGTTCTTCTTGGTGCTCTACGTCCTCAGGTCCCGGCCCTCGAGCGAGCTCAGTCGCTGCTGGTATGCCAGGTCGCGTGCCATGGTCAAGGCCACGGGGTGAGGGCTGGAGAGCTAGTAAGAGCTCCTGAGACGCGATGCTCAGGAGCCCCCCTTTTAACACGCAAGTAGATCGCATGAGAAAAGAGGGAGGGTCCGCGGTACCACCTACTGTAGCCTCCAGGAAGTTCCTGCAAGTTAGCGCGAGGAAGGGCACCGATCGTTGTGGTGATTGCTGATCCGCCTCTGGTACGTGGGAGGGGACTCCCTGCTGCGAAGAGCCCCCGGGGCGTGTACAGCCCCGCCCTGACATGTGGCTTGCACAACAGGGCTAGACGAGGTGTGTCTGGGCACTCGTGAGCCGGCGCGGGACTCACGAGGCCCTACCTCAAGGCGGGTTGCGCCTGTTCTTTATTACTGTTCGCTGTCTTGGACCTACGAGGTGGTCAGGCAACCTGCGCCGAACGAATCTCCTGAGGTTATCGTGTTAAGAAGCCAAGCACCAACGGCCCCGGGAGGTGACGTGAATGGGGCCGGACCGCCAGACAGAGCTCGGCCGCTGGATTTATCAATGTTGCAGGGACGGGCCCGAGCACAGACGTCGTGCCTAACCCTCTCACGCGAAGGGTCCTGAAGAAAGACGACCGGCGCGCGGCTCCCGCGATGGGCGACAATCAAGCAGGTGATAGTCATAGATAGATTAAGCATGAAAGGCAACCTAGCTCAGGTAAATGCATAAACAATACGCGCCACTGGGTTCGGCCCGAGCGGCTTGGGGATGATGCAGCCCAAGGGGCGCCCCCAGCAAGGTAAGCTAAAGACATAAACAAGGAAAGATACCTGCCACAGGGACGGACCCACACGGCCTGGGAATAATGCAGCCCTCTGGGCGCTCCCAGCTAAATGAACTAGGAAAATATCACCTGATTCCGTTGATGAAGGGGTGTTGAGGCAGCTGAAGGTACGCGGCGAAGGGGTTGCCACTCACGAGCAACCGGGGCCTTGAGCCTCGGGAGGCTCTAGGGTCCAGGCGGTTCCTTGAGGACCGTCTCCATCTCCGCCAGGACTGCGTGGTGCCTAGACTCCTGACCCACCATGATGCTCCGCAGGTTGCGCTGGAAGGCAGCAGCCACGCTCGGCAGGCCGAACGACATGTGAACGTAGCTGTGAGGTGGACCTTCACAGCACCCAACACGTGAAGGCCAGAAGCGCTCCTGAGATGCAGCTCGGTTGAGCCCTGGTATGTCGATGCAGACGCGCAGCTCATCACCCTCGCCTGGGTGGGGAGCAGCGCCAGGTGGGCGGCGGTCGCTGCGTATTGCTCTTGCTTCCTGAAGCTCCTGAGATAACTTGGTGATGAACTCCTGAGCGCCGAGCGCTCCTTGCCCAGTGTCCTCCTGAGGGAGACGTGCCACGAAACATGCCTCCAAGTGGTGCCCGAGCGCCTCCCTCGTGACGTTGGCTAGGTCTGAGGCCCTCCAGGAGAGAGCCCCCGAGCCCTGCCCGAGGAGGGCGCCGGGCACGCCTTCCTATGTGATAGAGGGAGACGCCCCAGGTGCGGGCGCTGATCCTGACAAGGTGCCACTTGCGGCGCTGCCCTCCTGAGGTCCGGCCCGGAGTTGCTGCTTATTCTTCTTGGGGATGACCTCAGGAGGGTACCGAGCTGCATTGTTGCCAGGGTCTTTGATTGATGCTGCTTGAAAGGCATGCTCGAGGGAGAACACCGCATCTCTTTCTTCGCAGGGGACTGTGATGATCCCGCCGCTTCCTGGCATCTTGAGGACATTGTAGCTGTGGTGCGTTATGGCCATGAACTTGGCCAGGGCTGGATACCCCGAGGATGGCATTGTATGGCAGACGGATGTGGGCGAAGTCGAAGTCGATGAGCTCCGTGCGGTAGTTGTTGCACTATCCGAACGTGACTGGAAGGCGGACCTGACCGATTGGCGTGGTGGAGCCGTCGGTCACTCCTGAGAAAGGCTTGGTGGGCTGAAGCTGATTATACGACACTTGGAGGCCGTCGAATGTCTCGACGGACATGACGTTGAGCCCTGCACCGCTGTCGATGAGGGTCTTGGTGACTTGCACGTTGCTGATGACGGGTGAACAAAGCATCGGGAGGATGCCAGCGGTGGCCGCGCACTTGATCTGATTTGCCAAGCTGAACGTGATGGCGCCCTGGGACCATCTGAGCGGGCATGTGGCCTCGAGCTTGGGGAGGACTGCATTCACCTCGCGAGAAAACTGCTTGAAGATACGATGTGAGGCTGGGGCTTGAGCTCCACCCAAGATGCAGGCGATAGCACACGGCTCCTTAAAGCCCCCAGCCCCCTCGTCTTGTTGGTGGTCGTCGTTCCTTCTTGGTGCTGGAGGTAGTGGAGGGAGACCAGCGTTGCCCTGAGGACGATCCTCACGAGGCTGATCCCTCCAGGCGCCCTCACGAGGCTGATCCTGCCAGTGGTCCTCACGAGGCCAGTCGCGCCACTCCTAGCGTGGGCCACGGTCATCCCAGCGTCGGCCACCACGTATTCCTCCTCGGCTATAGCCCTAGTCATTGCACTCGGGGCGCCGATCGAAGCGTCCTTCTCGAATGGCTTTGAGCTCTTGACAGTCGCTGGTGTTGTGGCTATGCAAGTTATGGAAGGCACAGAACGGCCGACTGTTCTTGGATGACTCAGGCTGGTCCCTGTCGCGCTTTGTGTCCGGCTCCGCCGTGAGCATGACTGGTCCCTTGCGCTTCACGTCTTTGGCCTTGGCTTTCTTCTCCTCCTGGTCTGTAGCCGGGAGCTCGAGGAGGGAGAGGCGCCCCTCCTCAGCTCTTGCGCACTTGGTCGCCAGGTTGAACATCGCCAAAGACGTGCATAGCTCCTCATGGATGGCGAGCTCCTCCTTCATCTTGACGTCACGGACGCAATCGGAGAACGCAGAGATGATGGCCTCGTCCGTCACCTTGGGGATCTTGAGGCGAACGTTGTTGAAGCGTTGGATGTACTTCTAGAGGGTCTCTCCTAGTAGTTGCTTGATGCAGCGTAGGTCACCCGTAGCCGGTGGGCGGTCGCGAGTGCCCTGGAAGTTGGCGACGAAACGTCCGCACATCTTGTTCCAGGAGTAGATCGAGCCTGGAGGCAGGTTCAAGAGCTTGGAGAGGGCACCATCCCTAAGAGCCATGGGAAACCAGTTTGCCATGACTTCCTCATTACCATTGGCTGCCTCGATGCTCAGCTCGTAGAGCTGCAGCAACTCCGCGGGGTTGGGGGTGCCGTCATAGCGAGGAGGCAGATCTGGCTTGAACCTTCCCGACCAAGCGACGCTACGCAACTCTGGGGTGAAGGCGCGGCTGCCTGCCGTGGTCACCGAGACTCTGCGCTGGTGGAGAACTTGTCCCTGATGGGGTCCGAGTATCGCCGCCGCAGGCGGCACGTGGTCTTGCCGTGGTGGCGCAGGGAGCGCGGGGGCATTTTCTCGCATTCGAGGAACTTCTTGGCAGCTTCTTTCTTCTTGCGCGGGCGCCGGACGCGGCGGGTCGCGCCGTGGGGGCACGCGCCTGGGCTCCAAGACTCCGTCTTGGGGCAGAGGTGGTGGAGCCGCTCCATGGGCGACGCCTCCCGCGGCTGGCGGAGGGCGAGGCGGCGAGAGGGACGGCGCAGGGGAGCCCCCTGTGGCGCTGACAAGCTCGGCGATGTGGTCAAGCCAGTCCTCGTAGTGGTCGTCGACTAGGCGGTAGTGCAGGAGCTCGCGCGCCATGCACAGAGCGGCCTGCGCGTCCACAGGAGCGCGATGAGCGTGGGATGACGAGTCGGCCGGGGTCAGCGATGGAGTGGCGGTGCGGCCGTCCCGCCGCACCAAGGGGTGTAGCAAGGATGCTTGCTGCTCGTTCCCCACTGGACCGGTGGCGGCGTTGGTGGCAGGTGACAAGGAACGACGGGGTGGCCTGCCGATGGGAGCCTTCTGAGCGATGTGAGCGGCGAGGGCAGCCCGGCGCTCACTATGAGCGCGGCGAGCGTCCGCCATGGAGACAATGGAGCAACGGGACGCGGAGCGACCGAAGGGAAGCTTCGGCGCACCCCCTACCTGGCGTGCCAAATGTTGGATTACGGGTTCCGGCAAAACCCTCAAGGTTCGAACACTAGGGTGCGCGAGAAGATCTCCCCCTACCGATCCATGTCCTAGCTTTGCTAAGATCTAACGGGCTTCTTGACGAACTCAAAACACAAGGGACACAAGATTTATACTGGTTCGGGCCACCATTGTAGTGTAATACCCTACTCTAGTGTGGTGTCATGGATTGCCTCTTGGGCTGAGGATGAACAGTACAAGGGGAAGAACAGCCTCCTGAGGAGAGGTGTTCTTGTGCTCACAGAACTTGTGGTTGTTCTGGTCTCTCTCGATATGTTCGTCCCCCTCTATGGTGGTGGCTAGTCCTATTTATAGAGGCCCTGGTCCTCTCCCCAAATATTGAGTGGGAAGGGAGCCAACAACGGCCAAATCGAAAGGGGACAACTAGTACATCATATCCTGACAAAAGTGGTCTTCGCATGTCAAAGGCTCTGGTGGTAACGCCGTCTTGGGCTCCACGGTGACCTCCGTCTTGCCATCCTTTTGGTCTTGGTCTCGTTGCACTGATATGGAAACCTTTGCTTGACGCCTCGATACTCCGCGCCTGCGCCTGCTTCCTTAGCACCAAAGAGGAAATAAGGACACTGTGCGCACTGGCGCCCGCCTGGCCTTGATCGTCATGGCTCACGTCATCGGAACCTCGCGAGGTTTGCCTGGCGTTGATCTCTCCGCCCCTCGCAAGCCAGCCTGGTGAGGCCGCTCCTGAGGAGGTCTTGTGTCGTCTGCCTCGTGAGGTTTGGCCCCTCGGGAGGGTCTTGAGTCCTTGCTAGTGAAGATGGGCCATACGGGCCCGCTCGCAGAGCCACGCCGTGGGCCGCAGGCAGGCAAGTCTAGGGACCCCCGTTCCCAGAATACCGACACTAACCTTTATCACAAGCATACGCACGCACAATCCCCATCAACCCTTTCAATATACATAGACCTGCCTACGTGTCTCTTATACGCACATTATCTTTAGGCATGTCTGCCACACATTGTCTCACACCTCTCTTCCTAATCGAAGAGTATGATTCTAGCAGAGCATTCTGTAGGATGCCCCTTAAAGTTAGGTTGGATGAATAGTAATATCAGAGATAAGGGTTACCTTAGTCCGATAACACAGGGTTACAAATCCTAGCTGGCTTTGTCTATGGACACAGAGTCCTTCACAATTCTGCTATCGTTGTCTTGTACGCCAAGTCATCCATGGGTCTCCTTACATGCATCACGGGCCGACCAATGTGGCACAGGACGGAACTGAACCAAGGGCCTCACCTCTGCCCCCAGGTCTCGTTATCTTCTCACACCCACACATACCAACACAAACACCACACAGAAAATCTCCTTGTGCCTCTATCTCTGTCAGCGTTCTGGGAACGGGGGTCCCCAGACTTGCCTGCCTGCGGCCCACGGCATGGCACTGCAAGCAGGCCCGTATGGCCAAACTTCACCAACAAGCATTCAAGACCCTTGCGAGGTGCCAAGCCTCGAGAGGTGGGCGATGCAAGACCTCCTCAGGACCGGCCTCACCAGGCTGGCTCGCGAGGGGCGGAGATATCAAGGCCAGGAAAATCTTGCGAGGTTCCAATGACGTGAGCCATGACAATCGAGACCAGGCGGGTGCCAGGCGGGTGCCAACGCTCACTGTGTCCTTGTTTCCTTTTTGGTGTTAACGAGGAAAGCACAAACGGAGAGTACCGAGGCGTCATGCAAAGGTTTCCATATCGGTGCACCGAGACCAAGACCAGCAGGACGGAGGTCACCGTGGAGCCCAAGACGGCGTCACCACCAGAGCCTTTGGCAGGCGAAGACTACTTTTGTCAGGATAACTTGTACTAGCTGTCCCCTTTCAAATTGGCCGTTGTTGGCTCCCTTCCCGCTCAATATTTGGGGAGAGGACCAGGGCCTCTATAAATAGGATTGGCCACCACAGCGTATGGGAGGGAGGATCGACCTCATCTTAGATCTGAGCCATTCCATCCTTAGCCACACACCAACCAAGCACAAGAACACCTCACCTCAGGAGGCTGTTCTTCCCCATTTATTGTTCATCATCAGCCCAAGAGCCAATCCACCACACCACACTGGAGTAGGGTATTACACCGCAACGGTGGCCCGAACCAGTATAAATCTTTTGTCTCTTGTGTTGCGAGTTCGTTGAGCTAGCCGTTGAGATCGCGAAGTGCTTGAGGGCGTGATCGGTAAGGGAGAGATCTTCGCGCGCACCCCAGTGTTTGAACCTTAACGGTGTCGGCGTTCTGGGAACGGGGGTCCCCAGACTTGCCTGCCTGCGGCCCGCGGTGTGGCTAAGCCAGCAGGCCGTACGACCCATCTGCATCAACAAGGCATCCAAGACCCTCGCGAGGGGCCAAGCCTCGCGAGGCGGACGACCCAAGACCTCCTCTGGAGTGGCCTAGTTAGGCAAGCTCAGGCGGATCGGAGATATCAAGGCGAGGCAAACCTCACGAGGCTCTCGTGACGTGAGCCATGCCGATCGACACCAGGCAGGCTCCAGCATGCGCAGCGTCCTTGTTTCCTCTTTGGTGCCAAGTAGGCCTGCGCAAGCGAGGAGTACCGAGGCATCAGGCAAAGGTTGCCATATCGGTGCAACAAGACCAGTACCAGAAGGACGGCAATACGGAAGTCATCATGGAGCCCAAGACGGTGTCACCACCAGAGCCTTTTGCAGGCGGAGACCGCCTTTGTCAGGATAGCTTGTACTAGCTGCCCCCCTTCAAATTTGCCCGCCGTTGTTGGCTCCCTTCCCGCTCAATATTTGGGAGGAGGACCAGGGCCTCTATAAATAGAGTTAGCCACCACCATAGGGTGGGGGGACGACGATGACAGAGAGATAAAGAGAGAGGGAGAGCCTGAAGATCACCCCCCACACACCAGTTAGCCAAGAACACCTCAACCTGAGGAGGCTATTCTTCCCCTTGTATTGTTGATCATCAGCCCTAGAGGCAATCCACCACCACCATAGTGGAGTAGGGTATTACACCACAATGGTGGCCTGAACCAGTATAAATCTTGTGTCTTTCTGTGTTGCGAGTTCATCGAGTTCGTCCGCGAGATCTTAGCGAGCTAGGGCATAGATCGGTGGGAGGAAAAGACTTCGCACACACCCCAGTGTTCGAACCTTAAGGGTTTGCCAGAACCCCACATCAGACATTTGGCGCGCCAGGTAGAGGTGCGTCGTAGCTTCCCTTCCATCAGTTCGTCGCTCCGTCACTCCATCGTCTCCATGGCAGACGCTCGCCGTGCTCGAGCTGAGCGTCGGGGTGCCCTCACCGTCCGCGTTGCTCAGACGGTCCCCATTGGCGGGCCAACTCGTTGTTCTTCATCTCCCGCCGCCAACGCTGCCACCGGCCCGATGGGGAACAAGCAGCAAGCGTCTTCGCTGCATCCTTCGGTACGGCAGGACAGCCGCACCGCCACTCCATCGCTGACCCCGGCCGGTTCTTCGTCCCATGCACGCCACGCTCCCATGGAGGAGCGGGCCGCACTCCTCGCCGCAAACAAACTCCTGCGCTACCGCCCAGTCGACGACCTCTACGAGGAGTGGCTCGACCGCGTCGCCGAGCTCGTCCGCGCCGCAGGGGGCTCCCTGGCGCTATCCGTCTCTCTACCTCACCCTCAGCCGGCCACGGGTGGCGAGGCCCGGGGCGCGCCTCCACCACCCCAGCCCCAATATGGTGCCTTGGCACCAAGGCGCGCGGCCCTGCGGTGTGATCCGCCATGCCCAGTGCCTGTGCGCGAAGAGAGAAGCTACCAAGAAATCCCTCGTCCGCGAGGAGCTGCACCCGCGCTCCCCGCACCGCCACGTCAAGACCGCGCGCCGCCCATGGCGGTGCCGCGCGTACCTCATCAAGACCAAGCTCCACCTCCGAAGCGGGCCCCGATGACTATGGCCGGCTGCCGCACCTTCACCCTCGAGCTGCGTAGCGTCGCCTGACCAGGCAAGTTCAAGCTGGATCTGCCTCCTCGCTACGTCGGCACCGCCAACCCCACGGAGTTCTTGCAGCTCTACGAGCTGAGCATTGAAGCAGGCAACGGCAACGAGAAAGTCATGGCAAATTGGTTTCCCATGGCTCTCAAGGACGGGGCCCGCTCCTGGATCCTGAACCTGCAGCACAGCTCGATCTCCTCCTGTGACAAGATGCGCGACCGCTTCATCACCAACTTCCAGGGCACTCGCGATCGCCCGCTGCCGTGGGCGACCTGCGCCGCATCAAGCAACATCCAGGGGAGACCGTCCAGAAGTACATCCAATGCTTCAACAACACCTGCCTCAAGATCCCCAAGGTCACGGATGAGGCCATCATCTCCGCGTTCTCCGACGGTGTCCGTGACGTCAAGATGAAGGAAGAGCTCGCTATCCACGAGGAGCTCTGCACATCTCAGGAGCTGCTCAACCTGGCGACCAAGTGCACAAGAGCTGAGGAGGGGCGCCTCTCTCTCCTTGAGCTGCCAACCGCGGGCACAGATGAGAACAAAGCCAAGGCCAAGGACGTGATGCGCAAGGAAGCAGTGGTACTAGCAGCGGAGCCCGACACCAAACAAGGCAGAGATCATCCCGAGTCATCCAAGAATAGCCAACCGTTCTACGCCTTCCACAACCTGAACACCCACAACACCAGCAACTGCCAAGAGCTCAGAGCCATACGAGAAGGACGCTATGGTCGACGCCCCGAGTGCAGCGACCGGGGCTACGATCGCGGAGGAGGACGAGGAGGTGGACGTTGGGACGACCGTGGCCCGCGTCAGGAATGGCGCGACATGCCTCCTGAGGAGCGCTGGCAAGACCATCCTCGCGAGGGGACCTGGAGGGACCAGCCTCATGAGGATCGCCCCCAAAGCAATGCTGGTCTTCCTCCACTGCCGCCACCAAGAAGGAACGACGACCATCATCAGGACGAGGGGGCTGGGGGCTTCCAGGAGCCGCGTGCAATCGCCTGCATCTTGGGCGGCACCCAGGCCCCAGCCTCTCAGCGCATCTTCAAACGGTTCACTCGCGAGGTGAATGCGGTGCTCCCCAAGCTTGAGGCCGCGCGCCCGCTCAAGTGGTCCTAGTGCGCCATCACTTTCGACTCGGCAGATCAGCTCAAGTGCGCGGCCACCGCCGGTGTCCTCCTGATGTTGTGTTCCCCAGTCATCAGCAATGTGCAGGTTACCAAGACCCTCATCGACGGCGGTGTAGGGCTCAACGTCCTGTCTGTCGACACATTCGACAACCTCCAAGTGCCATACGAGCAGCTCCAGCCTACCAAACCTTTCTCAGGAGTGACCGACGGATCCACCACACCGATAGGGCAGGTCTGCCTGCCTGTCACCTTCGGCACACGCGACAACTACCGCACTGAGCTCATCGACTTCGACGTCGCCCACATCCGCCTGCCGTACAACACCAACCTCGGGTATCCGGCCCTGGCCAAGTTCATGGTGGTCACCCACCACGGCTATAATGTCCTCAAGATGCCTGGAAGCGGCGGGTCATCACGGTCCCATGTGAGGAAAGGGATGCGGTGTGCTCCCTCGAGCGCGCCTTCCAAGCTGCAGCAATCGATGATGCCGACAACAAAAGTGAGGGCCCTCCGGAGGCCATCCCCAAGAAGAAGCAGCTGCGCCACGCAGGACCTCAGGAGGATGGCATCGTGGCAGGAGCCTCATCAGGATTAGCGTCCGTCCCAGGGGCGCCTCCCTCCATTGCATAGGAAGGCGCACCCAGCACCCTCCTCTGGCAGGGCTCAGGGGCTCTCTTCTGGAGGGCCTTAGGCCTTGCCAACCTCATGAGGGAGGCGCTTGGGCACCACTTGGAGGCGTGCTGCGCGGCACGTTTTCCTCAGGAGAACATAGGGCAAGGGGTGCCCGCCACTCAGGAGTTCATCGCCAAGACCACACAAGAACTGCAAGATGCAAGAGCCATGCGCGGCGGCAGCCGTTCACAGGGCGCAGCTCACCACCCTGGCGAGGGTGCTGAGCTGCGCGTCTGCATTGACATCCCGGGGCTCAATAGGGCCGCGTCTCAGGAGCACTTCTGGCCTGCGCGTGTGGGCCGTTGCGAGGGCCCGCTACACAGCTACGTTTGCATGCCCCTCGGCTTGCCGAGCGTGGCGTCGGCCTATCAGCGCAACATGCGGCGTGACCTGGCAGCTCAAGAGGCCAGGTACCGTGCCATACTGGAGGAAACGGAGATGGTCTTCAGGGAGCCTCCTGAGCCCCCAGAGCCTCCCGAGGCTCAGGGCTCCGGTGGCTCATGAGGAGTCCTTTCTTCGATGCACGCCTTCAGCTGCACCAACTCTGCTTCGTCTATAGAACCAGGTGACATCTTCCAAGCTCGTTTAAGCTGGGAGCGCCCCTTGGGCTGCATTATTCCCATTCCGTGTGGGTCCGCCTCTGCGGCATGTATCCCTTTTGCTTATGTCTTTAGCTTACCTTGCTGGGGGTGCCCCTCGGGCTGCATCATCCCCAAGCCGCTCGGGCCAGACCCGGTGGCATGTATCTTCCTGCATTTACCCAAGCTGATTTGCCTTCCCTGTTTAACCTGCCTACGGTTATCGCCTGCTCGATCATCGCCTCCCATGGGGCCTCCTCACAGGCACGGCGCTGGTGCATGGGTCCGTCCCTACCACGTCGACAAATCTGAGCGGTCAAGCTCTGGCTCGCGTCACGCCCCGCGCACTTCACCTCACCAGGCCCTTAGTGCCTTCACTTCATCCAGACCAACCAGCGGTAGGCTGACAGCTGTAACGGCAAACCATGTTCTTCTTGTGCCTATTCACAGGGACCCCGCGGGGAGGATAGCAGGCGTCACCATGAGTCTCCTTTTCTCTCGTGCAATTCGCTTGCACGTTAAAAGGGGGGCTCCTGAGTATCGCGACTCAGGAGCTCTTACTGGCTCTCCAGCCCTCACCCCCTGGCCTTGACCACGGAATCGTGACCTGGCACACCAGCAGCGGCTAAGCTCGCTCGAGGGCCGGGACCTGAGGACGCAGAGCACTAAGGAGAGCATGGGAGGAGGGAAACTCGTATGGGCCGGCCTTGCTATGCCGCACAAGTTGGCGCGCAGCCCTAGCACAACGTCAGGAATCGCCACGAAGTTCACAAGATAAGTCTCGCCCTCGGATCGGCTAAATGTCTGGGCCTTATGGACACTCACGCATCTCCGCAATCCCGTTGCGGCCACGTCAACTCCCTTTCTTCCCTTACCATGGCCGCTTGAGCGCTAAGGGGGACCTCCTAAGCATCGCGCCTCAGGGGCTCTTACCGGACCTCGGGCCGCACACCTCCTGGCCTTGACCACTGCACGCGACCTGGCATACCAGCGACGGTTGTAGCCTTCCTGGGGACCGGGACCTGTCGGTGTAGAGCAACAAGCTATCGCGAGCAAAGAAAGGGGGGACCGAGCCTTAACGGGACGCGCGTTCATCAAATCTTCATAACAAGGAAGATAAGCACAAAAGACATTACATACCCTTACATGCCCCCATTGGGCGCTTCATGATTCTTCGTAGGAAACAAAAGCTAAGACTAAGAAGGACCCTATCTACACCCTCCTGTGGCAGACGCCATCATCAACAGTGGGCCATGGGAGGCCGGCGCCAACCCCATCCAGATCAGCGGAGACGCCCACGTCCAATCAACCGCCACGCATTAACCGAGGTCGTAGGCTTTTGGGGGCCCGCGGTGCTCCGTACTTGACCCTTGGCTTCGCCGTGAAGCCAAGCCCGAGCGCACCATGGGCCCGGGGGCTACTATCGGCGTTCTGGGAACGGGGGTCCCCAGACTTGCCTGCCTGTGGCCCATGGCATGGCTAAGCCAGCAGGCCGTACGGCCCATCTTCATCAACAAGGCATCCAAGACCCTCGCGAGGGGGATGACGCAAGACCTCCTCTAGAGTGGCCTAGTCAGGCAGGCTCACGAGGATCGAAGATATCAAGGAGAGGCAAACCTCACGAGGCTCTCGTGACGTGAGCCATGCCGATCGACACCAGGCGGGCTCCAGCATGTGCATCGTCCTTGTTTCCTCTTTGGTGCAAAGGAGGCCTGCACAGGCGAGGAGTATTGAGGCATCAGGCAAAGATTGCCATATCGGTGCAACAAGACCAGTACCAGAAGGACGGCAAGATGGAAGTCATCGTGGAGCCCAAGACGGCGTCACCACCAGAGCCTTTTGCAGGCGGAGACCGCCTTTGTTAGGATAGCTTGTACTAGCTGCCTGAAAGTGCAACTATCCCTAGGTGGTTTTGGTAATTCATAACAACATATAGCTCATTGAGCTAATACTATTTCAAGATAATTATTTCAGGAAAGCTCAATGATTGTCATGGCATGGATGTGAAAGTGGAACCCTCAAAATGCTAAGGACAATGGATTGGCTCAAGCTCAAAAGCTCAAGACTCTTCATTTTATATTTTAGTGATCCAAGATCACATTGAGTCCATAGGAAAAGCCAATACTATTAAGGAGGGATGAGGTGTTGCTTAATGAGCCTCTTGCTTCATGTGCTTAGTGATACGCTCCAAAACCCTCAACTACTTTCCCATATCCACATATGACCAAAACTCTAAGCCAAACTCCGGTCCTACCGATTCTTCCTATCTGGCGCCACCGAGTTTCACTTGTCATTAGCCACTGCCAAACCCTAGCAATTCGGTTCTACCGATAAGGATCTCGGTCCCACCAAGATGGGGTTGCAAACCCTCTGTTTCCCTTTGTAACTTTTCGGTCGCACCAAAAGAGCGAATCTGTCCCACCGAGATTGCAATGTAAACTCAGTGTTTCCCCTTTGTAACTTTTCGGTCTCACCGAGTTCCACTCGGTCTCTCCGAAAGAGCAAATCGGTCCCACCGAGTTTGCCTAACCAACTCTCTGGTTAGCTAATTACCAAATTCGGTCTCACCGAGTTTGTGTAATCGGTCTCACCGAGATTACGTTATGCCCAAACCCTAACCGAATCGGTCCTACCGAGTTGCATGTCAGTCCCACCGAAATTCCTAACGGTCACTAGGTTTACATTTGCGGTCCGACCGAGTTTATTGATTCGGTCCCACCGAGATTGGAAAACTGTGTAACGGTTGGATTTTGTGTGGAGGCTATATATACCCCTCCACCTCTTTCTCATTAAGTGAGAGAGCCATCAGAACACACACATCATTCCAACTCATTTGTTCTGAGAGAGAACCACCTACTCATGTGTTGAGACCAAGACATTCCATTCCTACCATATGAATCTTGATCTCTAGCCTTCCCAAGTTGCTTTCCACTCAAATCTTCTTTCCACCAAATCCAAATCCTATGAGAGAGAGTTGAGTGTTGGGGAGACTATCATTTGAAGCACAAGAGCAAGGAGTTTATTACCTACACACCATTTGTTACTTCTTGGAGAGTGGTGTCTCCTAGATTGGCTAGGTGTCACTTGGGAGCCTCCGACAAGATTGTGGAGTTGAACCAAGGAGTTTGTAAGGGCAAGGAGATCGCCTACTTCGTGAAGATCTACCGCTAGTGAGGCAAGTCCTTCGTGGGCGATGGCCATGGTGGGATAGACAAGGTTGCTTCTTCGTGGATCCTTTGTGGGTGGTTGCTTCTTCGTGGACCCTTCGTGGGTGGAGCCCTTCGTGGACTCACGCAACCGTTGCCCTTGGGTGGAGCCCTATGTGGACTCGCGCAACCGTTACCCTTCGTGGGTTGAAGTCTCCATCAACGTGGATGTAGGATAGCACCACCTATCCGAACCACGGGAAAAACATCCGTGTCTCCAATAGCGTTTTAACTCTCCAAACCCTTCCCTTTACATTCTCGCAAGTTGCATGCTTTACTTTCCGCTGCCAATATACTCTTTGCATGCTTGCTTGAATTGTGTGATGATTGCTTGACTTGTCCTAAAATAGCTAAAATCTGCCAAGAACTAGAATTGGGAAAAGGTTAAGCTTTTATTTGGTCAAGTAGTCTAATCACCCCCCTCTAGACATACTTTCGATCCTACAAGTGGTATCAGAGCTTTGGTCTCCATTTGCTAGATCTCCATAGCTTTTGGTGGTCATAGCCTTGGTTTCACAACCTAGGAGAGTATGGCGTCTAGCGAGGGAAATTATCACCGTAGAGGTCCTTACTTTGATGGTACTAATTTTGCTAGTTGGAAGCATAAAATGAAAATGCATATTCTTGGACATAACCCCGCTGTTTGGGCTATTGTGTGTGTTGGTTTGCAAGGTGACTTCTTTGATGGGAGAGAACCAAACCGTGAAGCTACGCGGATGAGTTGAAGATGTTGCAATACAATGCTCAAGCTTGTGATATTCTCTTCAACGGATTGTGCCCCGAAGAATTCAACAAAATCAGCCGCCTTGAGAATGCAAAGGAAATTTGGGACACTTTGATTGATATGCATGAAGGTACCGACTCCGTCAAGGAATCCAAGTTGGATGTGCTTCAAAGCCAACTTGACAAGTTCAAGATGAAGGATGGTGAAGGGGTCGCTGAAATGTACTCTAGGCTTGCTCTCATCACAAATGAGATTGCCGGCTTAGGAAGTGAAGAGATGACTGATAAATTCATCATCAAGAAGATCCTATGAGCCTTGGATGGAAAATATGATACCGTGTGCACATTGATGCAAATGATGCCCAATTACAAAGATCTCAAGCCAACGGAGGTGATTGGAAGAATTGTTGCTCATGAGATGTCACTTAAGGATAAAGAGGAACTTCACAACAAATCAAGTGGTGCCTATAAAGCCTCATGTGAAGCCCCTACATCATCAAGTGAGAAACAAGACTTCAATGAAGAATTGAGCTTAATGGTGAAGAACTTCAACAAGTTCTACAAGAGTAGAAGCAAAGATAGAAGCTCCAATCAAGGTCCTACAATGACAAAAGATCTTCTAGTCGAGAGCGAAACTGTTACAATTGTGGAAGACCCGGACACTATTCCAATGAGTGTACGGCTCCCTACAAGAGAAGAGAAGATTCTCCAAAAAGAAGAAGCCAAGGATCACCACCAAGAGAGAGAAGGAGTAGAGATGATCGTTATGAACGAAGATACTCACGGAGAAGCAAGGGTTCGGAAAGGAAGGAAAAATCATCAAGGAGCTACACAAGACAAAGACATCAAGCTCATGTTGGTGAATGTGTATCCTTCTCCGACTCCGACAGCCACTCCGAGAGAAGTTATCACTCCGACTCCGAAGATACTCAAGATGAAGGTGTTGCCGGTCTAGCACTTGTGTCAACCAACTCCTACGACATATTTGACTCACCAAATGAAGGAGTTGGAAGATGCTTCATGGCCAAAGGTCCTAAGGTAACACACCCCGAGTATGTTGATTTCAATAGCGATGAAGATGACTTGTTAGGTGATGATTTGCTTGGCGACAACTCTAGTGATGAATACTATGATGAAAGACCAATTAATCACGCTAATCGAGATAAAACGAGTGACAATGATAAGGATAAGATTGAGGCTCTAACTAAAGAACTAAAAAATCTTAAGTTGGCTCATGACACTATCTTCGAAGATCATCGAGAACTTTTAAGAGCTCATGAGAAACTACGCCTTGAAAAGCTCAATCTTGAGCAAGAGCATGAGTTCTTAAAGGCAATCAATGATGATCTCCGCAAGAAAAGTTCTTCTTACATTGCCAAGCGTTTACTCTTATCCACTTACATGCCTCAAGTCAAGTCTAACAAGAAAGATTCTTCCTCTAGTTGTAACAATGATCATGCTAAATTCAATATTGTTGCTTCTAGTAGTTCTCTTGATTCCACTAATGATTCTCTTAGCCAAGTTACACTTGAGCAAGAAAATAGCTTATTGAAGGGAATTATAGAGAAAGGAGTGTACAAAAGCCTTGCCGGGAGTAAGCAATTCGAGGAAATTGTGCGCAAGCAAGGAATGCACCAGAAGAATCAAGGTGTTGGTTTTGAGCAAAAGTTCAATGCAAATGGAGTTGAATGGGAAGAAGATCAATACCCCAAGACAAAGTTTGTCCCTCAACAAGAGAAGTATACTTCTTTCAAGGGGACACAAGCTCAAGATGATCTTCCACCACAAGACTACGAGCAAAAAGGCAAGGACAAGCTTCAAGAGGAAATTGATGCAAATGAAGAAGCTCCTAAGACCTTAGTCAAGTGGATTCCCAAGACTTCTTCAAGTTCCACTTCATCAAGTACGACTACAACTCCAAGGATTCCCATCAAGATGATGTGGATCCAAAAGAAGAAGAACTAGAGAGTTCTTGAGGGTGACTCCGCCAACATACTTCACTCTTATCATTTTGGCAAGAACAAGTGCAATCAACTTCCACATCTTGCACTAGTTCAAGGAGTCACAAACCCTCTTGTTGGTAAGACAAGGGACAAGGTAACCTAAAAGTTTTCATGGACATCATCTTTTGTGTGCATCACTCTATGTCTATGGATATCCTTGTTTGTTCCTTGTGGGACTAACCCATGTAGGTATTGAAAGTGCAATTCACTCAAATGGATAGCTCCAAGAGATCTACATCAACATTGAGCATCCACATCTTCAATATCTACATGAAGTCATCATCGACAAAACCCAAGGTTAGTTCATCCCTCTTAGGGGGGATATCACATCTAGGGGGAGCTTTACTCTAAGACTTGAGCTAAAGCAACTCTAAAGATGTGAACAAAACAATGCTTTATGTAAAAGTGGTAACCCCACTTGAGCTTAAACGATGAGTATGACCTACGATCAAGTGTTCTCACTTGACTCCTAAGTCAATATACTCATATATAAATGACCTAGTCATCGCAAATTGCTTGATAGATGCTAGAATTGGTTGTGCATGCCTTGCCACATATTTCATTTGCCATCTTATTGTGTGAGCATGCTGATTGCATATTTTACTCATTCGAGGACATCCACTTGTTGCTTTGATTGTTCGGTTTTATTTCTTTTTGCCAAGTGGATGGACAAGAATGCCTAAGAACCTCGTCTAGCTATCTATGCTTTTCTCGTCTCAAACTCTATTCATGCTGCATCACAAAATTTGATCAAGTCAGATTCGAACCACTTTGTGTGAGGAGCGCTCGGAGTCCTCGATTCGTCATAGACTTAAACTTCCAAAACCTCTTTATGATTCTCGGTCTAACCGATACTCCACTTTCGGTCCTACCGAGATCATTTAGTTGATCTAGGTTTTCGATCTCGGTGCAACCGATTTGAACCTTTCGGTCACACCGAGTTTCAGTAACTGCACGCAGTTTTGAATCTCGGTGCCACCGAGTCGTCCCACTCGGTCACACCGACAGGGTCGGGCTATATATAGTCACGGGCAAAATTTGGAAATTTCTCCGAACCCCTTCGCCCGCGCGATAGCCTGCTCTACCCCCGAGGTCTCCGGATCGTCTTCTCGCCGCCAACAGCCTCCAGTCGCTGGTCTCCGTCGCCGTCAACGGGATTTCTGCCCCGCCGTTGCCGCCGTAGCAAGTCCCCGCCGAACTAGGGTATGGACTTGATCTTTGTGCTATTCCTCAATCTGATTCCTAGCACATTGTGATCATATTGATTCTTGCCACGATTGAAACACTTCTATCTAGTCAAAACGCTCATAGATTAGGTTTGATTCGAAAATTCTAGGTTTAGGTCTCCACCGAAACCATCTCGGACCCACCGAGTTGAAAAACTCGGTCCCACCGATTTGGCTTATGCCATTGCACAAGTGAGACTCGGTCTGACCGAGAATTACTTATCGGTGTGACCGATCTTTGAACTTAGTGAAACCCTAGCAGTCTCGGTGCCACCGAACTGTGACTCGGTCCTACCGAGTTCACTAGTTTAGGTTCCAAAACTGCTTCGGTATCACCGAGTTTGAAAGTCGGTAGATCCGAGATGATTTCAGTGGGAAACTAAAACTAAGTTTTTGAATCATTTCTTTTTGCAAAAATCTCTGCATTTTGTGATGCTCATCCACTCTATTTCCTCTATAATCTATTCATAGGGTCAGCAGTCAGTTTGCAACATGTCAGACCAGAGTGACAGCCAAAACTTGTCAGAGCAGCAAGTGCAGTTGAGTGAGGGCACTAGCCCCTCAAGTTCCTCAGATGATGGCAGTAGGAGCACACCCAGCAACCTGCCTAAAGCTGCCACGAGACAAAGGAAGAAGAAAACCTCAGATTCTGAAGATGAGGACTATGTGGCAGAGGAAGAGGCCACTTCCAAGAGAGTTGAGCCAGCTCAAGGCTCAAAGCCAGGCCTGAAAATCAAAAGGCCAGCTGGCAGGCAGCCCATGTCAAAGGCTAGAGCCTCAACTAAGAAGCCTGCTGCCATTGAGCCCGTTGCAGATGAGGGAAAGAAAAGGAAAGAGAGAGTGAAGAAGACTGTGTCTAGAGTGCTTGGGAAGGCCTCCATCATGGTAGAAGAGGAGGAGGAAGAAGAGGCAGCTGCACCAGCGCCCAAGGCAGCCAAACTTATGGGAGATGCCATAAGGTCAGGGGGAGCTGCATCCAAGCCCAAGGAAGCACCTAGGGCTGCATCTAAGCCTAAAAGTGCACCAAAGAGAAACACAAGAAGCATCCCAGCCACTGAGAAGAACAAGGCCCCAGTGCCTGAGACTGTTGCAGAGGAAGAGGGAGAGAGTGTCCTTCGGAAGCTCAAGCCCAAGATCCCAGACCACAACGATGCTCATCCTGTGGCTGAGGATATGAAGCTAAGGAGAGACTCAGGGCTCAGGAAATGGAGAGAAGCAGATCCATATGCTTCTAGGAGAAGGACTGGAGTGGACTACAGGTTTCATACAAAGGAGCAACAGGATTTCTATGAGACAGTGCTACTTGACAAGAGCCAATTGTATGTGACATGAGATGGGTCGACTAGACCTATATCAAGGATAATGAAGAGTACTACCCAGGAGTTCAGGACAGCTTTAAGGCGTGTGGAGTAGAGGACTTTGTTGGGCAAAAGCTCACAAAGTGGAACGAGGAACTCATCATGCAGTTCTACTCCACAGCTCACTTTTATCCAAATGGGAGGATTACATGGATGTCTGAGGGTACGAGGTACCACTCTACTGTTGAGGAATGGGCGAAGCTGATCAATGCCCCAGAGGAGCAAGCAGATGACCTGGACATTTATGGCAAGAAAAAGATGGACCACAACTCCATGTCCAACATGTACAAGGAAATTCCGAATGAAGCACTTGACACGTTCAAGTTTGGCTCAGTGCATTATCTGCTCTCAGGATTGCCTACGATCAACTGGATCCTTAGGCACACCCTTCTGCCCAAGTCTGGAGATCACAAGATGATCAGAGGTCACGCGATCAATTTGCTTCATGGTTTTGATGTGCCTCAAAAATTCAAAGTCATGAGCCTTATAGTGGAAACAATCAAAAGGACTACGGCAGATCAGAAGAGGAGCTGTGGATATGCCCCTCAGATTCAGGAGCTCATCAACTCCAAGATGGGCACGGGCGTATATTTGTTGGATAAGGAACACCTGCCCATCCGTCCAGATTTCGAGGACAATGAAGTTGTGATGACAGAAAATGAGCCATCATCTGCCCAAGCATTTGCAAAGAAGGAGAAGGCAAGGAAGGAGAAAGCTGCCAGGATGCCTACTCAAGCGGAGGCATCTGAATACTTCTTGAAGACCAAACAAGAGCAGCTCGGTTACTTGATTGCATCCACGCTGAGGATTGAGCAAAGTCTAGCCACTCTCACTCAGAATCAGCAGAGCCTAGAGAGAATCATGGAACAAAAGTTCTATAACTTGGATGTCAAGGTAACAGAAGTTCAGTCTGCAGTGGAGCAGCTCCAGGAAGACATGAATGAGAGGAGAGGCAGGACCACGACTCATGCGTTTGCGAGGGTGCCACGAGGTCCGAGGTCGTCTGCACTGCCAGTTGCTGACACCAGAGCTACAACGTCTGCACCATCCACAGCCTCAGCTCCAGCATATACTTCAGCTCCAACTCCAGCGACTACTTCAGTGTCTACCGAAGCCTTCGTCCTTGGAGTGATCCGGACTCCACCACCACCTGAAGATCAAGCCTGAGCGTCGATCTAGTGCTATGCATTTTCTAGGAACTTTTTGGTAACTTGTTGCCAAATGGGGAGAAGATGTATAGATCATAGGCTTCGAGAGAGAGAGTGTTGCTTTTCTCTCTTGCTTTATTTGGTGGCTTTTCAAACTTTATTTGCTTGCGTGTGAGATACTACGTCCTTATGCCTGTGAGACATCGATGATCATGTGTTTGATCATAAGCTTCAGTTAATGCTTGCTTAAATATTATCATTCTATCTCTCATTTGTGATCATTCACTATTCTTGGTGATGAGTGCATGTATTTCAATCTTATCATTTTGAGCGCCCCACCAAGATGTATGTGACATGGAAGAGTAACCCATGATTCTAATTCTTTGTGCATTTTCAGTCCAAAGCAAATTTTAAATATGCACAAATTTAGGGGGAGCTCTTACTCATCACATACCTCTCAAAGCGACGATATATTTCATACTTATTATCATTTGTCGAAGTTTTGATCTATATGTTGTCACCAATTACCAAAAATGGGGAGATTGAAAGTGAAACTATCCCTAGGTGGTTTTGGTAATTCATAACAACATATAGCTCATTGAGCTAATACTATTTCAAGATAATTATTTCAGGAAAGCTCAATGATTGGCATGGCATGGATGTGAAAGTGGAACCCTCAAAATGCCAAGGACAATGGATTGGCTCAAGCTCAAAAGCTCAAGACTCTTCATTTTATATTTTAGTGATCCAAGATCACATTGAGTCCATAGGAAAAGCCAATACTATTAAGGAGGGATGAGGTGTTGCTTAATGAGCCTCTTGCTTCATGTGCTTAGTGATACGCTCCAAAACCCTCAACTACTTTCCCATATCCACATATGACCAAAACTCTAAGCCAAACTCGGTCCTACCGATTCTTCCTATCCGGAGCCACCGAGTTTCACTTGTCATTAGCCACTGCCAAACCCTAGCAATTCGGTTCTACCGATAAGGATCTCAGTCCCACCGAGATGGGGTTGCAAACTCTCTGTTTCCCTTTGTAACTTTTCGGTCGCACCAAAAGAGCGAATCTGTCCCACCGAGATTGCAATGTAAACTCAGTGTTTCCCCTTTGTAACTTTTCGGTCTCACCGAGTTCCACTCGGTCTCTCCGAAAGAGCAAATGGGTCCCACCGAGTTTGCCTAACCAACTCTCTGGTTAGCTAATTACCAAATTCGGTCTCACCGAGTTTGTGTAATCGGTCTCACCGAGATTACGTTATGCCCAAACCCTAACCGAATCGGTCCTACCGAGTTGCATGTCAGTCCCACCGAAATTCCTAACGGTCACTAGGTTTACATTTGCGGTCCGACCGAGTTTATTGATTCGGTCCCACCGAGATTGGAAAACTGTGTAACGGTTGGATTTTGTGTGGAGGCTATATATACCCCTCCACCTCTTTCTCATTAAGTGAGAGAGCCATCAGAACACACACATCATTCCAACTCATTTTTTCTGAGAGAGAACCACCTACTCATGTGTTGAGACCAAGACATTCCATTCCTACCATATGAATCTTGATCTCTATGCTTCCCAAGTTGCTTTCCACTCAAATCTTCTTTCCACCAAATCCAAATCCTATGAGAGAGAGTTGAGTGTTGGGGAGACTATCATTTGAAGCACAAGAGCAAGGAGTTCATTACCTACACACCATTTGTTACTTCTTGGAGAGTGGTGTCTCCTAGATTGGCTAGGTGTCACTTGGGAGCCTCCGACAAGATTGTGGAGTTGAACCAAGGAGTTTGTAAGGGCAAGGAGATCGCCTACTTCGTGAAGATCTACCGCTAGTGAGGCAAGTCCTTCGTGGGCGATGGCCATGGTGGGATAGACAAGGTTGCTTCTTCGTGGATCCTTTGTGGGTGGTTGCTTCTTCGTGGACCCTTCGTGGGTGGAGCCCTTCGTGGACTCACGCAACCGTTGCCCTTGGGTGGAGCCCTATGTGGACTCGCGCAACCGTTACCCTTCGTGGGTTGAAGTCTCCATCAACGTGGATGTAGGATAGCACCACCTATCCGAACCACGGGAAAAACATCCGTGTCTCCAATAGCGTTTGAACTCTCCAAACCCTTCCCTTTACATTCTCGCAAGTTGCATGCTTTACTTTCCGCTGCCAATATACCTTTGCATGCTTGCTTGAATTGTGTGATGATTGCTTGACTTGTCCTAAAATAGCTAAAATCTGCCAAGAACTAAAATTGGGAAAAGGTTAAGTTTTTATTTGGTCAAGTAGTCTAATCACCCCCCCTCTAGACATACTTTCGATCTACACTGCCCCCCTTCAAATTTGCCCGTCATTGTAGGCTCCCTTCCCGCTCAATATTTGGGAAGAGGACCAGGGCCTCTACAAATAGAGTTAGCCACCACCATAGGGTGGGGGGACGACGACGACAGAGAGAAAGAGAGAGAGGGAGAGCCTGAAGATCATCCCCCACACGCCAGTTAGTCAAGAACACCTCAACCTGAGGAGGCTGTTCTTCCCCTTGTATTGTTCATCATCAGCCCAAGAGGCAATCCACCACCACCACACTGGAGTAGGGTATTACACCACAACGGTGGCCCGAACCAGTATAAATCTTGTGTCTTTCTGTGTTGCGAGTTCGTCGAGTTCGTCCGCGAGATCTTAGCGAGCTAGGGCGTAGATCAGTGGGAGGAAAAGACTTCGTGCACACCCTAGTGTTCGAACCTTAAGGGTTTGCCGGAACCCCACACCGACAAAGGGTTTTGCCGGAACCCAAAATCCGACATTTGGCGCGCCAGGAAGGGGTGCGCCGGAGCTCTCCTTCCGCCAGTTGATCCTATCGTTGGTCCCCTGACACTCCACGACTCCGATGTCCAGTGACTCAAGGACCAACGCCAACCGCTCGGCGGCCTAGCCAGCCCGGGCGGCGCCGCCCGCTCAAGAAGACCTCAACCCAGCTCCCCAGGCAGCACGCGCACCACCAAACACTGCGGGGCGTGGGTGATGCGGTCACCCGCCGTCCGCCCTTACTCCGCGACAAGTGCGGGTAGCCGCAAGAGCCTCAAGCCACGCCGCGGCCACGGCGCCGCACCCCGACGGGAGCAAGCAAACATGAGGGTCGCGCTCATAGTGGCTCGGGAGATGCTGCGTTGCCGATTAATGGAGAGCGGCCATGATGCATTGCTGCAGCGCGTTGCCGAGCTCTTGGATGTCGTGGCCTCGGGAGCACCACCTTTCTGCTCTCTGCTCACACCTGAAGCCGCGGCCGGGCCGCATGGCGGGCCTCGCCGCACCCGCGTGCCCACGGGCGTGCCACCAGGCTTCATCGACACCAGCGCAACCAATGGAGCTGGATGCCCGCTCGCACCCGCGCTACCTCCGGTGGGCACGCGCACGAGCGCTTCTACCTACGGCCACGACGGGATACAACCCTACCATCCTCAAGGCGGCACGCTGGGTGGAGCAACATGGAGCGTGGGGCACTATGGCGAGGTCTTCGAGGCGACGACCTCGGAGGCCTACGTGCCCCGCATGGTGGACCAGGAGTACATGATGGAGGATGACCCTGGCTCGTTCCTCGAGCCAGGCTGGGAGGAGGAAGCGCTTGAAGCCGGCACCTTTCAGGAGCCCTCCGGAATTTTCGCCAACCGCGCCGGCGACAACAACTAAAGGGTACCACTAATTTCTCAGGAGCAGGCTTACGCTAACCATGGGACGCAGGAGGATCAGGTCGTAGTGGTGGATGGCCGCCCCAGCTCGTCGGCCTCCCTGCCGCCAGGGGGGCACGCTAGGGGCTGCAGGAGAGGGGCCGGGAGCAAGGCCCCTCCTCATGCCGCACGGAGCAAGGCGTCCCCCGGAGGTAGGCCCTCTGCCGGGGAGGTGCTCCGGAGCCTACCCCCGGCAGATGACCCGTGGTCACCGAGGGCGCCACTGGCGTCCCCTTTGCCCCTTGGTGTTGTCCTGGTTACCGGTCGGCGCCAACGGTGGTCGAGGGAGGCGCAAGGCGGGGCCCTCGTCTGGCGATATGAAGTAAGGCTCACGCCTGTGAAGGTCTCCGCTCGTGACACTATCACGTAATAATGAGTGGGGCTGTACATGCCTCGGAGCCTCAGGAGTGCCGCCCTCGGGCCTCGGGGGCTCCCTCCCATGTCCTAGTGGCAGCACTTAGCTCCGCGCTGGTGAGAAGACTCGAAGACAAGAAGACTAGACTAGGCACCGGACGCGGCCATTTGCTTTGGATCTTTTTTCTGTAACCATGCTTTCTGGATTTGGATTTAAGTTGAAGCTGAATTTTCATTGATGCGCGCGGGGGGTGCCTTTTCTCGTTCAAGTGATTTCTTGCTATCTGGTTCTTGCCTTATTTCGGAGTTCGCGCCTGTTGCTTCCCCCTCGCGAGCGGGGCTAGGCACGGTGCACGTGCGCCACGAGCATGTCATGCCACGGCTAGCGCTTGCTTATCACGCGGCCCCCTCGGGCGTGTCGATGGGTTCCTCAGGAG
Organism: Triticum urartu; assembly: GCF_003073215.2. Classification (NCBI taxonomy): domain Eukaryota; kingdom Viridiplantae; phylum Streptophyta; class Magnoliopsida; order Poales; family Poaceae; genus Triticum; species Triticum urartu. The sequence goes on from NC_053028.1 coordinate 316,582,269, forward strand.
CTTCCCAGAATCTCGCAACCCCAAGAGCCGGTTTGGGGGCTCGTTCGGGCTAAGGCAAACCGCAACAGCATGTTTGCCCCAGGATACGTGAGTTCATGAAGACACATATTCGACTCGACCTAACAAGATAGAGCCAGTAGTGTATTTACATGAGGGGCTTCCCCTCCCAAAATTCTCTTACAAACTCAAGGGCTGCGCCCGAGCTTCTGTGTGCAGGACAAATAGCTAGGAAACACGGGATCAGTCAGACATGTCACTCACTGCGTCCCCCGGATCACCCTCAGACACGTCGCTGGCATTGCTGCCAACATCACCGGCATCGCCATTACCTCCACCAGCTCCCCTATCACTGTCGTCGACCATGTCGCCCGCGTCCACCGCGACAACCACCCCATCATCATCGGAAGTGAAGGCCCTGACCAGCGCGTCCACATGGTCTTCCACCCATCACGACAGATCACCTCGGATGGCCTCGGGTACGGGGGCGATGGCGGCATCAAAATCGAAGTTGGGGTCGGTATTCTGGAGATGGCTAAAGACGCAGGAGAACGCGCACCCAAGTAGGCCGCGGCTCCTCTCTTCAACAACTTGGTGAGCTCTCTCGGAACGACTCTCCAGGCGCGTCACCACATCGGTGAAGAAGCGGAGGTGGCTGGCATAGTCGTTCGTGTGGAGATGAGGAGCATTCTCATCGCAGATGTGGCCCAGGGCGATATTGGCCTTGTTCCTGAGGTCCTCAAGCATGGGGGCGTGCACGCGCTCTAGCATCCACCGCTGAAGCACTTCCTTCCTGTTCTGCCGCGCGATGGACTCGGCGTCGGCGACCCACTACTGAAGGGGGAGCAGCTTGGCACGGGCGGAGGCCAGTTCGCCTTGTGCCGAGACTAGGACGGCTGCAGCGGCCTCCTCGCGCCGCTCCACCTCGGTTAACCTGGACTTGAGGGTAGCAGTCCTACCAGTGGCCTTAGCTTCCATGAGCTTCAACTTTAGGTTGTACCTGCCCTTGAGATCCGCGTGAGCCTCGGCCACCCGGCGATCGACCTCCTCCTGGGCCCTGGCCTCGCGCGTGCCAACGGCATCCTCCGCTTGGGCAACTTGTCGCTCCCTCGTCTCCAGACGTTCGAGCTCAAGGCTACGCTGCACGGCTTCCAACGCCAACACCTCCTTGCACTTCTGGATCTCTTCCTCTTTGGCGGGCGTCCCCCTCAACGATGCGAGGGCGGCTCTGCGCGCCTCCACTTGCTGATCCAAGGAGGCGCTCCAGGCTTGGAGCTCCCGCACGCGCTTCTCCGCGACCTCACAATGGCGGTCAGCTTCTTGAGCCTCCTCCAGAGCTCGGGAGCAGGCCTCACGGGAGGCTGCGAGGGAAACCTCGGCCTTCGCATTATCAAGCTCGCGCTGGTGGCGCCCGAGGTTGATAGCCACCTTCAGCTTACGCCACTCCTCCACCGGCCCAAGACCCTCGGCCACGAGGCGCGCGACCACGTCCACGAGCTCTTCACTAAGCCGATTCATCGCGCCCATCGCCTCCCGAAAGAGCTCATGGCGGACGGTGCTCCTTTCTTGCGCCGACTCGAGCATGCTGCTGACTCCGTCCTCCGCCGTGGGGACCGCAGATATACCGAAGCGGCTCGCCCCCTTTCAGCAAGGGGCTCGGGGCTGGCACCCACCCAGTTGTAGGCCAGGCCTTGGGAGGAGCCCGAACGAGTGGAGGCCCGCTGCTTGAAGAGGAGAACAAGACCGAAGCCACCCAGCCACCATCCACAACCAGGGAGGAAGCCTTAGCACGCCTGCTTTGTCCTAAGCAAGGCCGCAAAGGAAGGACGATGAGGGCGCGAGCTCAAGATGCCTTCACTACTAGGAAAACCCTTACCAGTAGCGCTGGTTTTTTACTATTAGTAGCGCGGGTAGGCGCGCTACTGCTACGAAGCTACATCTATTTTTTAGCAATAGCGCTTGTTTAACCCAGCGCTACTGGTAGCTAAAGTAGCTGTAGCGCGCTTCCACCTAGCGCTACTGATATTTATCTACAGCGCGTGGAGCTAGCCAGCGCTACTGTTACTTGAGTGCTACTGGTAATCTTTACCCCCACGCCACTGCTAACTTTTGTATTATTTTTTTGCGTTTTAGCTCTGTCCACAATTAAACAGATCCACCGTTTATACAATAACATGCATATTCATTGAAAAGCAAGTGAGTCATCGAGGAGCCAAAGTTATTAGAAGTCTCGACATGTCTCAAATATCTCATCATCATCAATCATGGTCGAACACATGTCTCGAAATAGCGTTACAAGTCATTACAAGTTCCCAATACATGCAACTACAAGGTCACATACTCATGTTTCATCATCTATGTAGACTATGATATGACCGCATAGAAGATAAGAGCGATCACGATGATCAAAAGCGGTAGTATGTAGTAGTTTTTGCAGCGGCGCTGGTTCTGAATCCCCTGTTGTGCTATGAATCTCAAGTAACTAGCTTCGGCTTCCGCTCTGCTATCATGTCACACCCTAGTTAGTTCAAGCATTAGAGTGTGCATCATGTTTAAATTCCACTTAAATTTGAAATGGGGAAGACAGAACCCCCAACACCCCCCTGAAAACAACTAGGGTTTACTAAAATTATTTTTCAATGAACCTGAAATGCCCTTCTAAAAAGTTCACTCTCTTTGTCTTGGGTTAGAACCTCTGGCAAAATTGGCGCACAATTTTCTAGGTCAATAGAAGGTCATTGAATTAAATCATAAGTATTTGATTTTGGGCATTTAAATGCTATAAAATAATTTAAATGCTCAAATAATTCTGGAAATAAATGTATACTGTTGGAAATATTCTAAACAGAGCCCACATTTATTTTCAGGATTTTTGGAAACGTTTTAGTATTTTTAATAAAGCCCAACAGTTGCAGTTAAATAGAAAAACAGAAACAAATCAAAAAAAAGAGAGAGGGAAGCCCACCTGGGCCTTACCTGTGCTGGCCCAGCCCACCTGGCTCGGCCCAGCCGACTGGCCTTGCCAATCGTCGTCCTCCTCCCGCCAGGAGGACGAGGAGCGCGTGATTTAAGATTCAGCTACTACCACACATTGGGCCCTGAAATATGACCCCGCTCGACTTACTGACCCCTCTCGCCCTCTGTCCAGGAGTTGCAACTAGTTTCTGGTGTTTGTAGGACATGTGTTGGCGACCGTGCGTAGCGCTGACCCTAGGGGTGGGCTATGATGTGGTAGATACACTCTGGCCTGGTATGCCGGGCGCCCGTTTGGCGTCTCGGGACCCTGTACACATCGTTTGGGGCTGTTGAGGACACCCCGGCCGGATTTCCTTGCGGATGGAACCTGAATAGGCGATAAACCTGGACTAGAGACTTGTGAGGTTAGTCAGGTCGTGGTCTACACCCACGTCGGTTTTCGCTTGAAGTATGCCGAGCACATGTCGTGTGCAGAAGCTAAGTGGTGGAAACATGTGTGACGAAGTACACCCTGCAGGGTATAAAACTATTCGAATAGCCGCGTCCGCGGTAAAGGACTACTTGGTTGCCTATGCAGTTCATAGACAAGTTAATGGATACTACTAAAAGACTCAAGAATAGTGTGAGTACCGAGAATGGCCCTCTCGTAGGATGACGAGGGAGGATCCTCGGTGGAGTATTGTGTTGGTGAGTAGTGGACTCGTTTGCGAAAACTATTTTATTGGTGGAGTTCCGTAGGATAGCTTAGCCAAGAGTCAAAGCTGGCTTGCTGCAATAACCCCACCTCCTTCTTTAGAATAAGCATGTATAGTAGGTTCTGTTGTAAGACTTGCTGAGTACCCTTGTACTCATGTTTGCTTAATTACTGTTTTCAGACGACAACACCGCCCCCTCCGATGGGTTCTACATAGATCTTGACGTCGACGAGTGACTAGCCACCCAGGTGGTGATCCTGGCCATGGAGGGTCCTATGTAGATAGACAGGCTTCGAGAAGCTTTCTTTCTTTCTAGTGTCTGTACTCAGACTAGTTGCTTCCGCATGTGCTTGTATGATTGTATGACTTGAGTGTCGGGTCATGTGACCCCTGTCTGTATGAACATGTTATGTATGGCTCTCTGGAGCCTTTAAATAAAGTACTTGAGTTGTAGAGTTTTGTTGTGATGCCATGTTGTATGTACTCATATCGGGCATATTGTGTGTATGATTGAAATGCTTGGTATGAGTGGGATCCGACAATCTAGTTGTTTATCCTTGGCAGCCTTTCTTATGGGGAAATGTAGTCTAGTGTTCCTCGAGCCATAGTAGTCCGCTACAGCCCGGTTCACCGGAGTCCTTCTAGCCCAGCACTGCTGTTCAGGACACTTGACTGGCCGGCATGTGTTTCACTTCGTTCCTATGTTTGTCCCTTCGGGGAAATGTCACGCGGAGACTTCCGGAGTCCTGTTAGCCCAGTGCTACAGCCCGGAATCACTCGCTGATGACCGACATGCTCGATGTGATTCATGTGTGCCTCTCTCCATAGGTCTGTGCCACTTTGGGTTCACGACTAGCCATGTCGGCCCGGGTTCTCTGTCATATGGATGCTAGCGACACTATCATATACGTGAGCCAAAAGGCGCAAATGGTCGGGCCATGGTAAGGCGACACCCATGGGATACCGTGTGTGAGGCCGCAAAGTGATATGAGGTGTTAATGGCTAGATCGATGTGGCTTGGAATCAGGGTCCTGACATATCAAACCCTTTCTGGCTTTCGCCAGAGAAGCCAGAGACTTGGGCCTAACACTCTGGCCACTCATCATACACACCCAGAACATGCCCTACATACATAGCATACCACTTCCTCGCCATCGTTGATCTATATATCTGTCAGAGATGCACACACACACACATATATATATATATCATGAAGCGAATTCAACGAAACAGTTATGAAATAGAAGCAACATATATAGTAAACATTGTTCACAAATTTCATCATACCGAAAGTTATTAACTAGAGTGCGGCACCATACATCTAATAGTTTCATCGTACTGAGAGATTCGAAGTTTCGTCGTACAAAAAGTAACAAGTAACTAAAGAGACAAATTGTTTTTAAGCTATGCACTCTTCCCATCTGTCCATATCCGGAAGGGTGGACCCAAGCTTAGTGAAAGGCATCATGTCCTGACGCTGTAGGGCAATGCGGGTTCGGACGTCAGCTCGCGATATTGGGCCGCCATAGAACATCCCATTCTCTTCGAGGACATCTTTCATGATGATGGATGCAATTTCCTGTTGGATCCAGTAGAAATCATTTCGAAGTTGATTATCCAGCACGGCTCCAAAGGCTTCAGCCCATCTCTGGATATGGGTATCGGATGAAGATTTCATGCAAAGTGATTGCACATCCCTTCTGCACTCCATCATTAGATGGATGACGTAGAATCCATCATTCTCACTTCTTGCCGGTTGCTGGATGCAACAGAAGTCAGTCTTGTGGCTGAAACAAAGCCCGGCCTTATTTTTTTGCATTGGATGTAGCCACCCCGCATGCTGAAGCCCATCATAGCTCTGTCCAGAACATACTTTATGTGTGTGTAATCTTTCTTTTGTATGTTCTTCGACGGGTCCAAATATAGAGTGCGAGAGTAACGCGGGTAAAGAACAATTAGAACGGCATGACACCCCCCGCTGCGCAAAATACACGATCAAGTTTAGCCTCCATGCGTGCAAAGTAACTATTGAAAAGCACGAAAGGATGCATTTTTTATAGTGCTATCCGCGGATGACTTACCTAGGATGATAAGGTAGGAGAATCGTTTCTTTGTCCTTATTGCTGACCAAGAATTCTTTGATGTACTGACTCGCATATTGACAGTTGGCGTCATTGATTGACAAGAAGCCCTCATGCATGTATTATGGGTCTGCGACCACAAGACCGGTGACTTTCTCTCTCCTGACGATGTAGTTCATGTGCAGCGCATACATGTGGACGAACGTAAAATCAAGTGTCCTCATTTGAAACATCCGGAAGATGTAATCAAACATCAGGAAGAAGAGGTCCGCGGAGCATGTGTGGACATACATCTTGCAACTGCTCGGCACATGAACTGTATAAAGTGGGTATCCTGGATCATCCGAGGCGAGGAGGCTTCTCTCTGTCGAAAGCACATGGTCATGGAGTCTCCTGAGATCCCCTTCTATGGCAGCTAGTGCATTCGCCGATACCATTGGCTCTCCTGCGACATGGATTAATGGCGCATGTTTCATCGGTACACGGTCAACCTTGGTCGAAGGCGGCTGGCTGCTAGAACCAACATTGCCAGCTTTATTGGATCTTCTCGCCGCCGGTCTCTTCCTCTACTTCTTCTTGGTGGGCTCAGGTGCTGGTGGGTTTCAGACCCTCCCTGATCACCACCCCTAGTGTTGTCGGGCTCAGATTTGGACGACTCTGGCTAATTAGTTGAGCTTGGGTGGAGCCGGCATCTGGAGGCGTGTCCTGCGAGGATTGCATGAACAAAGACTTCTTGCACTCCCAAGGACGTTCCGACTCTGGTACATGCATCTCATATTCATATGGTTGACTCATTGTTACTTCGTTGTCAAAGGCATTATTGAGATACTGGAGAGGGTCATCGGCCTCCTCCATGCCATGATCCATATCCTCTTCCATGGGGAAGATGGCATCATCTGCCGGCGGAACGGTTGGCCCTCCTTCCTCATGTCTCTCGATCTCAGCAAGCAGCACAGACGACGGTTGTACTTGTGTAGGTGGTGTTGTGGTCATACCTTCCTGAGGTCTCATTGGTGCGCTCCCGGCCACCTCGACACAAAGAAGATTTTTTGGCCAGAGGATCAGCCAATTTTTGCATTGGCCAAGCTGCATGGGGGTCTCATCATCCTCTCCATTGGTTTGTATCAGACGAGGGAGACCCTCGTAGCCTGCTTTCACACTTGCCACAGAGACCCTTAAGGCGTTATCAGGCATCCGACGGCGGTGAAACAATCGATCCTTAGGCTTCACTATAGTACCTTACCCACATCCACCAACCCGCCCTTCATGTTGTAAAGGAGGGTCCATGGAGTGGAGTCGGCCTACAAAGACATATATGTGCGGCGTCAGAGATCCAAAAAGAACGGCAACTGAAGATAATTAATTAGTTGAGTTGATGAAGGTGCGACGCGTATTTACCGTGAGGGCATCGAGTTCAACCAATGTCGACGGCCCGACATTCAAGCCAGAGACGGAGCTAGGGCTGCTGTGAGAGCTGGGTGCAGGAGCAGGTGCTGGAGGAGGTGTGGGTGCGGTTGGCATACTAGGAATGGGTATGGGTGCGGTGTTCATTGAGTTGCTCCCGGTGAAGCTGGGCATGGGAAAATCACTTGGTGGCGCGTTTGGATTTTGTTGCACCCATGTGACCACTATTGGAATCAAGCTTGTAAAGGCAGCCACCATATCATCTCTACAGGCAGCGATTATCTCAGTTTTGGTCTCAGCTTTTGCTTTCTCCATCACGCACGCCACCTTCTCGTCGATAGTCACTTGACTGAACTTCTTTCTCTATCTTTTGGCCTCGGGGTCCTCGTTATAATAGTACTTCCACGTGGTGCCATCCCCAGCACCGTGCACACGCCCATATTGCGGCCGTTGGCCGGGCGGGTGTCCCATCATTATGTTCATGGACTGATTGAAAGGAGTGTCCCACTTGTACTTCGCCGACGACTGAGTCGACGAGTCGCTCTCGGCCGCAAGCTTGTGTTGCTCTCTCTGCAAAATGGACCATGAATCATTTACGAATGCGACTAGAATGTAGTAGACTTCGTTGATCAGAACCTAATATGTAAGGTGGTAAAAGGATAATTACGAGTACTCTCATGAATTTCCTAGTCGGCCAGTAGGTGAAAAAAAAATCTTTTTTCTTGGGGTCCCACGAGAATCGGGCCCTGATGAAGTCGTGCTCCTGCTGGTCGGTGAACTCAGCCAATGGGTCTGGGATCCCCTGACGTTCACGTTCTACGTCCTCCTTAGCCCACACAGGCCTCTTTCCCGTGTAACCATGACTTCCAAGGCAGTGGTTCCCCATGTTCTTTGCCTGCAGCTGCTTGCCTCTCTCCGACCTGGCCTTGGCAGCTTCTTCATTGCAAGTCTCCTTGAACTTTTCAAAGTCCTCTATCGTAATTTTCGGATTGTCTGCAACAATCTCGGCGTAGGTTTCATGGTCTACTTGAATCGCCTTTTTCACCTAGTTTTCCAAGCGCTCAATGCGTTGCTGAACTTCCCTAGAGCTTTTTTGTTGATTTATTTCCTAGCACCATCATCCCATGGGTTGACATCGTCATTCCGACCGGGGAACAGGAATCTTGCGTGCAACCTAGTTAGAAGCAACTTCTTCAAATGTTCATTTTTTTATTTTTTCTTTTTCTTTTTCTTAGCTATAGCACTGCCCAGGCCAAAACGCGCTACTGCTAACTTTTTTTCTTTTTATTTTTCTTTCTTTTTTTTATTTTTCTTGCATTTCATTTTCCACAACTTATTAGTTCTTTTTTATTTTTCTTTTCATTTCATTTTGCAAAACTTCCTTTCTTTTTCTTTTCTTTCATTTTCACTTTTCTTTTTCTTATCTTTCTTTTGCACTTTTCTTTTTCTTCCTTTTGCACTTTGGGAACTAGTTTGCCAGCTTGGGCGACGACGACGCTTCAGACTGATCTTCTTCCCTCTTTTGTTCGTTGTAGAATAATTGAGCCCATGGTCGTAACTTTTCCTTCTCCAGGGATTACGATCTTTCGTACGTAATGTAGTCTTCATTCTTCTTTTTACATATGTTTCGTCGTCATCAGCATCATCTTCCCTCATCGGATCATCGTACCGGTCATAGTCTTCCTCGTTGGCGACTCCATCCATTCCGGCGATGCTCCTTTTGCTTCTCCTCACGACAACACGGCTGGGATTGATCGGATCAGTTATGAAGAAACATTGTGTCACATGTTTAGCGTGTACCCATGGCTCATCTTTGGCGATGACGTTGACGGTACCGCTATCGGAGTCGGGTATACACATGGTAGTGAAATGTTGGTTTTCTTTGTGTAGCCCATCTGACACGGAACATCGCCGCGCTATGCAATCTAGAGTAGTTAAGATCCCATATCTCTTCGACCCTTCCGTAATTTCTTTCAATTACATTCCCGGTCATGGCTTTTGTCACACCCTGATTTTCATGACACAACACTTAAGCTAATAAATCATGATAAAATGTGGTTTGACAAAAACTTTTGAGTGTTTTGGACCTTGCCTTGATTGGATTTTGTGTGTTGTTTGCAAGTGCTCTAAAAATCAAATAAATCCTCCAACTCCTATACTTCATGTCCTTGCTCCAAACTCTTGAACCAATGATCATGCCATGTGTATACTACATAAAAATAATTTCTTACGAAAATAATTTGGCCAAATAGTATTTAAAAAAAATAGTTTTCCAAAACCCTCATGAATTGAGGTTTGCACTGCAAGTACCTAATTAAGGGTAGTAAAAATCTTTCCAAAAATATATTTGACTCCTACTAGATATAGGATACCCAGAAACCATAAAAATATAATTTTAGAAGTTATTTTCCTATTTTATTTAAAGGCTTTTTCTTAAGACCAGAAATGGTCTTAAATAGGTTAAATTATTTTAAAGCTTGAATAATATTTGAGAAAAATCAGGGAAACTCAGTGGACATATATTGTCCATATATATGAGTTTCAACACATGGGCATGTTCAAAATATTAGACAAAACCTCCCAAAACCATTTCTGCCCATTTCAAGGATTTGAAATATTTCTATAGGAAATATTCCCCAACAATTCCAAGAAAATTCTAGCATGTCACATATGACATGTTTGATGATCTTGCCAAGTCTCATGTCATGGAGAACAGTATAACCCCATGAAACCCTCTCAAAACCACTTCTTTCCTTTTTCAAGTTTGAACAACTTTGCACTGTCAAACATGTCCAAATTCTCTAAAACTTGGTGCACATGCTCAAATGGTGTAATATTGCATCTAGACCAAATGGCACAAGTTGGAGAGAATGTTATCTTGATCAAAGTGCCCCAAAACCCTCTCTGTCCAGAACCAAATTTGAACAAGTTTACATTGGCAACTTTCTCCTTTTGATCTCAACTTTTGTGGACATGTTCAGAACCTCAAATGATGACACTACACTAAGTGGTGCATCAAGGAGAATAGATTTTGCATGACTAAATCTGGAAAGTCCATTTCTGTTAATTTCTAGGGTTTACCAAAGTTACATTGGCTACTTTGCCCAAATGAGCTCAAACTTGGTGGAACATCCTACTTCTATGTGCCATTCCATCCTGTTAATTCTCATGGCAAGTGGAATTAATTTTCTTGCCCAAAACAACAACAAACACCTTCTGCCATTTTTCCAAAATCATCATTTTGACCTCTTCCACTAATCTCCATGAGCCCAAGTTTTTACCACAGCTGCCCCAGGTCACCTCCTACCTCTAGTAGCTCCCCCTCTTCCAAAGCTCCATGACTGATGGGGTAAAACCCCATTTTCCCCCTCTGGATAGCCACTGTTCACCTCTCTCTCAACCTCTCTCCTCTCCTAGAGGCTCTCGAGAGCATCCAATGCTTCCTCCCCTTTCTTTACTACTCCCTAGCACTACTGGACACAAGTGGCCGCGCCCACTTCCCCTTTTTTATGCCATGGCATGCCAAAGGCGTGCTCCAGAGCGCGCTACAGTGCTCCCACGCACTGTAGCTGCTCTCTAACCAAGCCACCCGACCACCTCGAGCCCCCCCTCGCGCCAGCCGAGGTGCCTCGACGTCCGCACCACTCCACCGTGCTGCCCCCCTCCTTCCCCTCTCTCTCACCCCTTGAGGCACGCGCTAGACGCTACCCAGCTCGGCCAATGCATGCACCCATGCCAGGGACCCCCTCGAGCTCGCCCCGCTCCTCCTCTCTCTTCCTGGTGCCCTACTCAACACCCACAAGGGCCGCAGACAGCCCCGAGCCTCCTCCCGTGGCCACCACGGCCATTTCTGCGGGTGCCCGTAGGCAACGTCCATGGTGAGCCATGGCCTCGCCATTTAAGGGCTCCTGAGGCCTCCCTCTGGATCCCCTCAGCTCTCTCTCCCTCCCAACGACCCCCTGGACCAAGCCAAACCAACTCTCTCCTCGTGCCCTCTATCCACCACCATGGCCAGAGCCTTCCCGTCGGCCTCTGCCTAAATTCGCGCCCGCCACTCCTCCTCCCCTCTAGACCGCACCAGAGCACTCCCACCATCACCGCGGGCCCCTCCCGCCCTCCCCCCTCCCCTCTCCATGGCCATGCCGTCGAGTTCCATCACCACCGTCGGCCTTGCCCGCCGCGGCCGAGGATGCGCTCGCATCTGGCCACCCCTACGGTTGTGGCGCACCTCGGAGGATGCGGCACACTCTCCTGAGCACGTCGGTATGCCGGGCGTCGCCGGAGGTGGCCGGTACCGCCGGGGAGATCATCGGCGCCCGCTCGGCCTCGCCTCCCCTTCCCTTGCTCTATTCGAGTGGGAGGTAGGAGACGGCCTAAGCACCGGGCCCCACTCGTCAGTGACCCGGTGGGCGGGCCCCGCCCGTTTAAGTGGAGACAGACCGGGTGCAACCCGCTTCCCCCGAAACGAATGCGTACTCGCTCTGGTGCGCCTTCGACGTCGCCCAGCCACCGCGCGTGGCCGAGTAGCTAGGCCGGCCCTCTGCTATCTCCCGCCTAGCGCATGATAAGGGTAAAACCCATCTCCTTTTTCTTTTTCTTTTTCCAGTAAACTTCAAAAAAACACAAATAATTCAAATGGACTCCAAATTAGATGATTCCAGTTTCTAGTAGTTCATAAATTCATGCTATATCACATGGTGTAACTTTATCATTTTTCCAGAAAAACTTTCTTCACAAATAATTAGCAAATCTTACTTTTCCATTTCTGGCATAAACTTTAGAAAATCACAGAGAGCTCAAATTTGATCCAAATGCCATGATTCAAATTCCTAGATGCTTCTAAGTTCATAACTTAGCTTATGAACATTTTTCTTAATACTTTCTGTCCCACATAAAATAATGAGCCATTTCTTCATATTTGTCAACTTTGCAAATTCATAGGAAATTCATTTGAACTGAACTCCAAATCCAGTGAAACCAACTCCCAGATGCTTCTAAAATCATGATTTGCTAAATGGGTGCCTTTGCGCATTTTTCAAAAATATATTTCTGTACACTTCTTGCAAATCCATAAACCCCTTGATTCCATCATATTGAAATGTTCAGAAATATTCACTAATCCAATTCCAATGAAACCACCCTGGTTATTTTTCATATGACCAGGGAAGTCCTAGAAAAGTCAAATCCATATTTTTATATCACTTTTATTTTCTGCGTTGTTGTGTTGCTTATTAAGATTGTTTCGACGTTAGTTGACGAAGTAGATGGAGTACTTGGAGAAGGACCAGAAGATCTCAAGACTTTGATGAACCAAGCAAGCAGCCCTTTGACCATGTCTATGAAACCCTTTTTATGCATGTGATATAGCACTTTTATTGCTTGCATCGGAGACATGATACTGTGGTGACCACATGGGGTGGTTTGCCACCGTTACTTCCTCGTTGATACTTGCATTGTGCATGACCCTACCTTCTTATGAGGGTTATGCCGGTGGGAGTAGATAGGATGCTAAAGTAGTTGCTATGAAAAAGGGATGGGAATATGCATGGTGATGAAGACAAAGTATTTTCAAAAGACTTTTCAAAAACCCCGTCGGGTGCCACTTATGCCCGAGGGAGATAATGAGATGGGTAACCACTTGATGACGAAGTGGTGTACCGAGGCAAGTGTGTGTGTTGTTTTCGAAACTAGATTAGATTTAAGATTTGTCGACTGTCCCAACCTTACATGCGCAACCACTCTACCCTTGTATGGGAAAGGGCATTATTGATTACCTAGGCCGATACTAGCTTGGAGCCCGCATTACTAGTGACGGCGGAGAGTTGGTGCTCTCTCTCGGGACGGGTCGTGCCAGGTAGGGCGGCCATGACTGTTTTCACAGGGCATCGGATACACCGTTGTGTCCCCTCTCGGATGTTACGATCTCGAGTGAGTCTCGTATGATGTACATCATGAGGATATGGAACAACTAGTGGACTCCTTGTTAGTGTCGTCTAGGGAAAGATAGTGATCGAGTGCTTACCCCGGGTACTTGAGGTACCGCGGGTCGTGGATGACACGGAAGTTCCCCGGATCTTGTCGGTAAAGTGTGCAACCTCTGCAGAGTGTAAAACTATCCGAATAGCCGTGTCCACGGTCAAGGACAGTTGGGCGGTGCTTCTTAAACTACATCCAGAGTTTTTCAAACCGTGTGTGTGTGTTGATAAGGCTATTTGGGTCAAGTCAGATGGCTTGACACAATGATCAAGTTGGATTGGTGTCCAACTCCGCTTATGTTGATATATGTAACTTGTTCATAAGGATATCTGTTCTCTCATGATGGATGCTTTACAGGTTGATAGATCATGTGATTGCACTCAAAACTAGCTTTTTGAAAATTACCTACTTAGTGGTGTATCATTGCATTATTGTGCCTTGTTCCAATCATGGGTTGGTTGCGAGTACATTCAAAATACTCATTGGCTTGCCACTGGTTATTTAATTGGCCAGGCGTGGAAGAACAGGAGTTAGAAGAAGAGTTCTTTGGAGACGAACATGCGAACTAGGATGTTTCCCAGTCAGAATGCCTGTAGGGTTAAGGCAGATGGCATGGGTTCTACTTATCGACGAAGATTTCTGCTGCTTAAGTTTATTTGGTATTCAGCCCTTATGGCTTTATCTATGTAAGACTTGACCATAAAGGTCATAATTTGTGTAAGACGGTATGTGTGGATGTAAGACTCTTGTTATTCAGCTTCTGTGTGTTCAGTGAGCATTGGTCTCTGGGATCACTTTACACATGCGTTCGGTGATCACGACTTATGAGTCGGGGTCCCCACAGCTTCTATCGTCACCCCTGAGTTTTGGTCATCACTGTTTATATCTTTCTCCTCCGTGTAGAACATGTATCTGTTGATATCGTATTCTTGACAAGTCGTGAGGTTGGTCGAGGGGCCAGGTGCTAAGGTGTATATGAGTGTTCCGTTCGATCAACCCTCTTCCGGGGGATTAGCCAGAACTTGCTCTTTGAACCAACACACGAAAGTGGAGTTGTGCTCTCTAATAACTTCAGCGTCCGTCCTGTGCACCCCACAGTCACGGTACTTCTTTGCGATGGTCTCTTTGTGCAGTGTCACGAAATCTTCTAGCACATCTAGGTGTTGTAGCACTACTAAGTTTGCCGTGTCAAGGTCGTTTTGTCGGCCCGAGCGTAACACATTCACATCCCTATGACCATTTGGGTGAACTTCACCTTCGAGCCTTCCACAGTGCTTGTTGACGGGCAAACCAACAACATGGTCTTTGGTCAGATAACTCTCACAGAAAGAGATGCACTCTTTGGTCAGATATCCCTGGGCTATGCTTCCATCTAGACGGGACATGTTACGAACGAATCCTTTGATGACCCCATTCATCCTCTTGAACGGCATCATGCTATGCAGGAATGTTAGCCCTAGGTCGATGATGTTGTCCACGATGTGGACACATAGATGCACCATGACATCAAAGAACGCGGGCGGGAAGTACATCTCTAGCTCATTCAGTATGACAACAATTTCTTCCTGTAGCCTATGGAGTTGCTTCACACTGATCGACTTTCGAGAGATAGCATCAAAAAAGTGGCATAGGTCAGTAAGCATCTTACGCGCATGTGTGTCCATAATCCCTCTAAGTGCAACCGGGAGTAACTGCGTCATCATCACATGAAAGTCGTGAGACTTCATCCCACTGAACGTTTTTTTCTTAGTGTCCAGGTATCTTCTTAACTTCCCATGGTATCCGGAACTAACTTTGATTCCGGCAAGGCACTTGAACAATTGATCGACCTCCTTCGGATCTAAGGTGAAGCAAGAGGGGGGGGCAATATTCTCCGTCCTTATTGTTTCCTTTTTTGCCCCTATCTTCCGTCTCGGTCTCCGTCTCGGTCTCCTCTGACGACCTTTTACCAGGCATTTGGAGATCTTTCCTGATTTTCAAAAATTCCAAGTCTTTTCTTGCCTTCGGCCCATCCTTTGTCCTCTCCGGCATGTTCATCAATGTTCCAAGCAAACTCTCAATGATATTTTTTGTGATATGCATTTCATCAAGGCTATGAGGCGTGTCGAGTATGGGCCAGTATTCCAAGTCCCAGAAAATAGATCTCATCTTCCATATCTTTAGCAGGGGCTCCGGCGCCTTTTTCTTCGTCTTTCCCGGCGAGGGGCACTCTTCCCAGTTCTTCAATAACTCATATATTTCTGCACCGCTACGCTTACGTGGAGGACCTCGATGCTCAGCCTTACCATTGAATAGATCTCCACGCTTTCTCCACGGTTCATTCTTCTCTAGCCATCTTCGATGCCCCATGTACACGATTTTTGATGACCCGCCATCTTTCGATAGCTGCAGAGAAGTTGTATCATCCATGCACCTTGTGCATCCGCAATATCCGTGGCACACCTGGCCGGAGAGATAGTCGTAACCGAGATAGTCCTGCACTGTCGTGATCAGCGCGGCGCTCATGTAGAAATACTCTCCTTTGCTTGCATCCCATGTCTTGGCCGGCGTTGTCCATAAGGTCTGTAACTCCTCTTTCAGTAACCCGAGATACAGATTTATATCATTTCCCGGTTGTTTCGGCCCTTGAATAAGCATAGCCATGTGTATGTATTTTTCCTTCATGCACAACCAGGGGGAGGTTGTACATCGATACAAACACGGGCCATGTGCTATGATTGATGTTCTGGTTGCCAAATGGATTCATGCCATCACTACTAGCGCCAAGCACAATTTTCCTTGGATCATTTGCGAAAAAATCAAATTCAGCATTTAATGCTCTCCACTGGCTAGCATCTGCGAGGTGTCTCAGCTTTGGCTCATCTCCGTCATCTGGCTTCACCCTCTCCGCGTGCCAGTGCATAAGCTTTGCTTCCTTAGGATCTACGAAATACCGCTGTAGATGCGGAGTGATCGGAAAGTACCATACAACTTTCTCTGGAGCTTTCTTTCCGGCCTTTTTATATCGTGAAGCATTGCACTTTGGACAGATGTTTTTTTCCACGTGCTCGTTCCGATATATGATGCAATCATTGATGCATGTGTGATATCTAATATGTGGCAGATCAAGAGGGCACACAATTTTCTTTGCCTCCTCGACACTAGTAGGACACAAGATTCCTATGGGAAGAACCTTCTTTAGGTACTTCAGAACCTCATCCAGGCTTGTATCTGTCCATTTGTTTTTTGCCTTCATATTTAGAAGTTCTAGTGTGAAACTCAAGCGGGTCACCTCGTGATTGCAACCATCATACAAAGGAGTCATCAAGTCTACCTCCAGTTGCGCCAGTTTGGCCTCCTCTCTTGAAGCAGCTCTATAGCTAGTCGTCTTCTTGCGAAGCAGGTCTCGAACATGCGGGTCCCGCATGGCTGAACTTAGTAGCGACGAAGACGGCGGTGTGTCCGCATCTTCTCCGCCTTGAACTGCCTCTTCGCCATCGACATTTCCGAGGCCGTCTTCCTGTTCGGGCACATAATCGGTCATCGCTTCGTCTGGTGGCCCCATGTCGTTATTTCCTGCCCCGTCGATGTCCTCCTCCTCCTCATCATCATCATCTTCACTTATCCACTGAGTATGGCCATGCATGAAACCATGCATGAGCAGGTGCGCCTTGAATTTACCACCCTGAAAGGGGTCGAGCCTGACTCTTCCTTTGCATTTTCGACACGGACATAAAACATCCTTCAGTCTTTTTTCATACATGTCATCCACAGCGGATTGCTAATATCTTTCTACCATCCTTCCATTGACCTTCATGATCACCTGCGCGCGGAGCAAATATTATAACCACGTATATATGCATGCATGGATAAAATTCATACCAAAATTCGGGATGACCTTCCCTAAACATAGGACATATTGAGTTTACCCAAAATTTGCCAAAGCGGAAATGAATCGACATTTCGGCAAAACATAGGCAACTCATGTCACTCACATGCCACACACAATTCGATATATTCATATCGCACATAGTTTCAGTCCTAATCGCAAACACACACATATCCATTCTTACACAACTCTTTTTTTGCTCTCCTATTTGTCGAGAGGAATATCGAGCACCTTCTTATAATTAGCTAGTAGCTCTAGATAGAGCTATGAGAGGGAGGAGGGAGGGCATTAATGGAGGTGGTGGTGGAGGGGAAAAGAAGAGAAGGGGAGAAGGGGCAAAAGAAAGGAAGAGGAAGGAGGGAGGGAATTAATGGAGGGGGTGGTGGAGGGGCAAAGAAGAGAAGGGGAGGAGAGGCAAAAACAAGGAAGAGAAAGGAGGGAGGGCATTAATGGAGGGGGGAGGAGGGGAAAAGAAGAGGGAGAAGCATTGAAGGACAAGCAAGTGCAAGAGGGAGGGGGGAGAAAGAAATGGGGAGGAAGAAGAAGGGGGGGAGAGGTGGCAGATATTTTGGCTGGCGACCATAGCAGTAGCGCTGGGCACCAAAGCGCGCTACTGCTATGTGTGCCAGCCAAAATATCTACTGGTACATAAAACTAGCTATAGGGCTTGCCCAAAAACACGCTACTAGTAATAGATTACACATAGAAGAAGTAGAAGTAGCGCTTCTTAGTGGCCCCGCGCTACTGCTATTTTCTTAACAGTAGCGCTTGTTAGGGTACCAATGCTGCTACTATTTTTTGGCCGGGGGGTGTGGTGTGCCTAACTTACCAGTAGCGTGCCCTCTAGCAACCAACGCTGCTGCTAAGTTGTACCAGTAGCGCGGTTTGTAACACACGCTACTGCTAATTATCAGTAGCGTGGGCTCCAAAACACACGCTACTGGTAAACTTCTATGGGCTGGCTTCCCCGGCTGACTCCACGCCATGAGCAGCGCGCGGGCTTGTAGCGCTTGAGTCTGGAGGGAGAAACGAGGCGAGAGGGGGCTGCTTCTCTGGATATTTCATGGCCTTGGCAGAAGGGACCATGAAAAGACGTCGTTAGGAAGGGAAGCAGCACGCAGAGAATCACCAAGATAAGGTACTTACTTGTCAACGGCGATGTACTTCCTCCATTTTAACGGCGCGAAGGAGGCGCTGCCGCAGCTTGGGGACCCCTTCCTCTTGCGGAGCTTTTCGAAGTCCATGCAAAGCCGACCGAAGCGCTGGACAAGGCGGCCAACACGAGGCATAACTGGAGAAGTGCTCGGAGGGGCAGCCTCAGGAGTGCCAACCTGAGGGGAGCTATCGGGCTCTGCCTCGCAGCGGTCAGCCGAGGCCTCAGGAGCCCCAGCCTCAGGAGACGCGGACTGCATCGCCCCCTCAACCGCCACCCCGGGGCAAGAGTCATGAGTTCCCGAGGACGACGCCTCGGGAGCCCTGGGCAGCATCAGCACCTCGGCGCCTGCGCCATTGGCCTCCAGCGGTGCTCACCTCCCTGCATCCACACTTGGGGCGAGCCCGACGCCAGCAGCAAGGAGGGGAACAACGTCGGCGGGGTTCACATGGGGCCCCACCAGACCGACTGGACGCAACCCCCACTCATCGAAGGAGGGCATTTGCTCTGCAAATGTCGTCTTGTTCAAGCAGCGGTACAGAAGGCAACTCTTCCTCGGCATGTCTTCTGGCAACGGGACACCCGTCAGGACCTCGAGCACCGTTCGCCGTGCCTCAAAGGGGAGCCTGGACTCCTGAAGTCTCATGTGGTCCTTGTTGTTGAGCAAGGCCCACATCGGTCGAGAGTGGAGCTGAAGTGGAGCGATTCGGTGTCGGATGAACTCCACCACAATAGGCGCCGTCACGTCAGGGTCCTTGAGCCTCTTCAGCCTGAGCCAGACAGGGGCTAGGCACGAATTGGTGAGCCTTTCGTGGCACCAACCTGAGCTAGGAATGGCAGGCACTGATGAAGAAGAGAGCATGGGGCTGAGCACTCTGACATCAACAAATACCCACCGTGTCCGAAACTCGCTCGTGGATGGTTGTAGCTCGAAGTCAATCCCCGCGCCGGCCGTCACCGCCATGGCCTGAAAGCTCAGGCATCCTGATCTCTGCTGGGGATCAATCAGGTGCAGTGAGAAGAAGTGGCAGAGAAGGGCCACGGAAGGAGCAATGCCCACCATGGCCTCGCAAACAAAGGCGAAGATGGCAAGAAGGGTCACGGATTGGGGATCAAGGTGCAGCATATGGATCTGATAATGGGCAAGCACTGCATTGAAGAAGGCGGAGAAAGGAGGAACCAGGCCAGCCCAAAGGGCGTCGATGAAGAATGGGACCTCGGTGGCTGCCCGGTCGATACAGGCACGAGCCGCAGGCCAGACCACTGTCCTTCCCCACTCATTGAAGCTGGAGGCGAGCATGGGACGCACCTTGTACACGGCTTCTTGGTTGAGCACCAGCGACCTGCCAACGGCAGGCTCAGCGGCCGGGCGTGGCCCGATGGAGGACAGGGGACTCTTCCCTTTCTCTGAATGGTTCGATGCCATGGCAACGGGAGGATTGAGCTCATATCGGATCAGGGGAGAGGCTGAGCTTCGAGGAAGCGGAAGAATTGGGGAGTGTGTGACAACAATGGGAGGGAAACCGTGTAGAATGCGGTGGCCGCCTAGCCAGGCGGGTATCAAGGCGACATGGGGAAGCGGAGACGCACACGTCCAATCAACCGCCACGCGTCGACCAAGGCCGCAGGCTATTGGGGCCCGTGGCGCTCCGCACTTGCCCTTTGGCTTCGCCTCGAAGCCAAGCCCGAGCGCACCTTGGGCCCGGGGGCTACTGTCATGTTCTGGGAACGAGGGTCCCCAGACTTGCCTGCCTACGGCCCACGGCGTGGCGCTGCATGCGGGCCCGTACGGCCCAACTTCACCAACAAGCATTCAAGACCCTCACAAGGGGCCAAACCTCGCGAGGCGGGCGACACAAGACCTCCTCAGGAGCGGCCTCACCAAGCTGGGTCGCGAGGGCCAGAGAGATCAAGGCCAGGAAAACCTCGCGAGGTTCCAATGATGCGAGCCATGAAGATCGAGACCAGGCGGGTGCCAGGCGGGCGCCAGCGCTCACAGTGTCCTTGTTTCCTCTTTGGTGTTAAGGAGGCAAGCGTAGACGGAGAGTACCGAGGCGTCAAGCAAAGGTTTCCATATTGGTGCAATGAGACCAAGACCAGTAGGACGGCAGGACGGAGGTCACCGTGGAGCCCAAGACGGCGTCACCACCAGAGCCTTTGGCAAACGAAGACTGCTTTTGTCAGGATAACTTGTACTAGCTGTCCCCTTTCAAATTGGCCGTTGTTGGTTCCCTTCCCGCTCAATATTTGGGGAGAGGACTAGGGCCTCTATAAATAGGATTAGCCACCACAGCGGATGGGAGGGAGGATCGACCTCATCTTAGATCTGAGCCATTCCATCCTTAGCCACACACCAACCAAGCACAAGAACACCTCACCTCAGGAGGATGTTCTTCCCCTTGTACCGTTCATCATCAGCCCAAGAGGCAATCCACCACACCACACTAGAGTAGGGTATTACACGGCAACGGTCACCCGAACCAGTATAAATCTTGTGTCTCTTGTGTTGCGAGTTCGTCGAGCTAGCCTTTGAGATCGCGAAGTGCTTGAGGGCATGATCGATGAGGGGGAGATCTACACGCGCACCCCAGTGTTCGAACCTTACGGGTTTTGCCGAAACCCGAAATCCGACAATCCCCTCCCCCTTGCATATACACACTCAACGGAATCTCTCACCATGACATCATATTAGTCTCTCTCTCTAGACCTCTCTCATTTCTTGTGCTATCTCTCCCACGCCCCCTCCCCCCGCCGGCCCCTCTATCCATGCCTCTCTCGAATATGTAATACACACACATACCTCTCTAGGCCCTGTCAAATACATCAAATACACATTCACACATGTTACATCACGTACCCCATTGATCTAAAAAGCACTCTCTTCACGTTTATTTCGCATACAACATTCCTTTTGAATAAAGTGTGGCCAAAAAATTATTTTAGAATTTCTACATATATACAACATTACAAAGTTATATGGAGGAGTATGAACATTAATTTGCATTGCATGGTGCCCACAATGATATTTATTCTGCACTGTGAATTTTTATATTTTATACTATATATAAAGTTAGTCATAATAAAGAGAAACAAAGAGCATCTCTCTCCCCATCGCATACACCCCCTCTACACCCCTTTCACGTACGCACACAAACTATCTCCAGGTCCTGTAAAAGTAAGCCCCCAGCACATTCACGCATGTTTCATCTTTCTATCGCGATATATACAGTGACGATCATTGTATTTGGAGAGAAAGCACGATACGCACATTGGACTTCAGAATCCACTCATTACGGTCACCATTTACGTTTTGTGGTTATTATATAGTCACGGGCTCACCGTACAGCTCCGTATTTGCTCAAGACAGGACTAGTTGACCAGTTAAACGCTCCACGTGGCACCTCTAGTGTTGCATCACATTATCTCACTACCATTGGGCCCACTTGTAGGCTTGTATCTACTCTTCTACACTCTTATAAAAAACAGAGTTGATGATGATGGTGTGACTGCCATCCTGCAAAATAGGCCGTCTGATTTTTATCAGACGAATAGAAGGAAACTATGGCAATTTTACAAAAAGGTACCCACACACCTCTCCACATTTCCAAATAAGGCCTTCCCTCGTTCATCCTTTTCTCTCACAAGATAAACTAGACATAGAAATGCATCTTGATGTTACGTGCAACGCACGGGCATCTTGCTAGTAAGAATGAAAACAAATGACAAAAAAATATTGGACGGTGGTTCGAAATCATGACCGCAGGCACATCGGACAAGGTGGTATTGTATTGGTATGTTGAGCCGTCTGTTTTAACACACATGAGCTGGTGTGGTGATTACACACACACACGCACGCATGCACATGAACTGCATGCATGAAACACTCACACGAACACATGCAGCGACACACGCACGCAACACTCACACGTACACACACAACCACGCATGCACGCAACACTCACACGAACACACGCACGCATGCATGCACACACCACACGACCAATGCACACTCTCACGCTCAAGTGCTCAACCTACACGTGCATGCGCACACATCAGGCCCTGACAAACATGACAGGACCCCGATTCTAAGTCACACCGATCTAGCATGTAAAACATCATATCACTTTGCGGCCTCACGCACTGTATTACCACGGGTGCCACCTTACTTGGCCCGGGACCGTTTGCGCCTTTTGGCTCACGTATATGATAGTGTCGCTAGCATCCATATGACAGAGAACCAGAGCTGACATGACTAGTCGTGAACCCAAAGTGGCACTAACTTACGGGGACAGGCATACATGAACCAACATCGAACGTGTTGGTCATCAGCGTGTGAATCTAGGCTGTAGCAACTGGGCTAACAGGACTCCGGGAACCCGAGCTGTAGCAGGCTAGCAGGACTCCGGAAGTCACCGCGTGACATTTCCCCGAAGGGACAGACACAGGAACGAAGTGGATCACATGCTAGCCAGTCTAAGTGTTCTGCAGTAGTAGTAACTAGGCTAGCAGGACTCTGGTAAACGGTCTGTAGCAGACTACCATGGCTCAGTGGAAGCACTTGACTACATTTCCCCATAAGAGAGGCTACCAAGGATACACAACTAGGTTGTTGGATCCCACACATACCAAGCATTTCAAAATCATACACACAATATGCTCGATATGTGCAAATACAACATGGCATCACAACAAGACTCTACGACTCAAAGTATTTATTCACTAGGCTCCGAAGAGCTAGATATTACAAACATGGGTCTCATGACCCAGCAATCAAGTCATACAAGCAATAGCACAAGCGGAAGCTTAAACATGTCTGAGTACAGACAACTACAAATGAAAAAAGGCTGAGAAGCCTGACTATCTACAAGACCCTCCTAGGGGTACAAGATCGTAGCTGAGGTAACAAGCTAAATGTCGAAGTCTACGCGGAACTACTAGCGAGACTGAAGTCTCTCTGCAAAAATATACATTAAGCAAACGTGAGTACAAATGTACCCAGCAAGACTTACATCAGAACTATCTACATATGCATCAGTATTAACAAAAGGGAATGGTGGAGTTTAACAGCAGCAAGCCAGCTTTGTCTTGGTGGCTATCCTAAACTACGACTGCTAGTAACTCTTTTGAGGTGGCGCACACGAGTCCACATATTCACCATATCAATACAGCACTATGGATCCGCTCCCTTCTCCCTACGAGAACGCCATCCATAGCACTCACGCTTATCTTGTGCATTTTAGAGTATCCACTTTCACTTATCTATGAACTGTACAGGCAACCCAGAAGTCCTTTACCGCGGACACGGCTATTCGAATAGATGATGTTAACCCTGCAGGGGTGCACTTCTTCACACACGCTCTCGCCACTTACCACCATGTACACGTCGTGTATCTCGGCAGCATTCAAGTGGAAGCATGGCGAGGGAGTCGGCCACGACCTGACTAACCACACAAGTCTCTAGTCCAGGTTTATCGCCTATTCGGGTTCCATCCGCAAGGAGATCTGGCTGGGGTTTCGCTCACGGCCCCAAATGATGAGAGCAGGGTTCCCGAGGCACCAAACGAGCTTCTCAGTACACCATACGTCGTGTCTCTACCGCAACATAGCCCACCCCTAGGGTCAGCGCTATGCACGGCCCCCAACACATATCCTACAAACACCAGAAACTAGTTGCAACTCCTGGACAGAGATCGATGCGATTAATAAGCCGAGAGGGGTCGAGTTACTGGAACCCAATGTGTGGTAGTAACTGTTCATGGATCACAAATACAGAAATCAGTTCCCGAGGATGGTTTCAATGAGACAACCCACCATGTAGTCCTACATGGCCTCTCACCGCTACCTTTACCAAATCATGTTCGCACACTTAGCTCACACCCAGTAGGACATGTTCATCATCCTTCCAATTCATCCCTGATGAATCAGACCTGACTCAACTCTAAGCAACAGCAGGCATGACAACAAGCATGAATGAGTAGGCACATCAGGGCTCAAACAACTCCTACTCATGCTAGTGGGTTTCATCTATTTACTATGGCAATGACAGGTCATGCAGAGGAAAAGGGGTTCAACTACCGTAGCATGTAACAGTTGAATCGTTGTTGTCCTAATGCAGTAAAAGAGAGCAGGAGTGAGAGATTGGGGTTGTATCAGAATGAACAAGGGGGTTTTGCTTGCCTGGCACTTCTGAAGATAGTATAGCTCTTCATCGGTGTCATCGAACTCATCGTCGGAACTACGTCCATTAAGAGGGGACAAATACCGGCAAATAGAGAAAGAACACAATCAATGCAATGCAACAGTATGATGCATGATCATGACATGGCAAATGCTATGATTTGAGCTAATGCAACAGAAAGTCATTTTGATGGAAGTGGAATTCAAAGGTAGATCAAATTCCAACTCCAAATCTATTGTCAAATTTGTCCTAATCATGTTCCATCCTAAATAGTGAGGTTAACTTTCTCAAACATGCATGAAAATGATATAGATGGATAGATTGCATTTTTCTGATAATTTTTCATATATAAATTATTTCATTTGGAGTTACGGTTGAATTTCTATGATTTTTAGAAGTTTAGGATATTTTTTGAAAAAAAATCGTTTAGATTTATTTAAAATCCAGAAAAGTGATTACTGCATCAGCATGGTGTCATGCTGACCTCAGTAGGTTAACGGACCCGGTCCAGGTCAAACCTGACCAGTGGGTCCCACTTGTCAGTTTCACGGTGCTGGTTAGGTCACTAAAAGGTGGGGCCGGTCAAAGGCTACGTCAGCAAAGTCAACACTAACGCGTGGGGGCACTGTGATTAGCTAAACTAAATAGGAAATAAACTTTGGTTAATTTAGGTCATGGGGCCCACTTGTAAGTGGGTCACGGGGTTAAATTAGAGGCGTCATTAGCAGCTAACGACATAGCCACGTCAGCCCGCCGGCGTTAGCCGCCGGTGACACAAACCGCGGCGGAGACGCGTCGGGTTCGCGCTACAGGGCACCGTTTAGGGCGCGGTTGGGTTCTACGGCGAGTTGGAAGTGCGCCGCATCCAGTGGTACAGGAGGTTGGGTGCGGGGAGGCTGGGAACGACGGCGACGACGACAACCATGGTGGCTAGAGTTCGGACCTCGGTGAAAATGGCGTTGCAGCACACAACGGGAGCAACGGGTGAGTGCTCTAGACTCCTGACGGCATGCTGCGCATGTTGCAGTGCTCGGTTGTGGGTTCCTGTAGGTGTGGTTGCGGTAGCAACAAGGCTGTGCGGCGGCAAGCTTCGGGCACACGGCGCTAGCACTAGAGGATGTGCGGGGTGACGGGATTAGGGGAGAAACGAAGAGGGGCTCACCCCACGTCGTTTGGAGGCGTCAGCGAGCTCAAGGGTGTCGTGATGGTGACGAATCTGTCAATGGAGTCCGGCGGCCGTGCTCAGAGAAGAACGATCGATGGCGACGTTATGGTGCTCCCGGGCTTCAAATCTTGCATGTGCAGACGATGAAGAACGTCGCAAAGCGACTGGACATGGCCGAGAGGCAAGACGACGGTGGTGGCCGCATGGGCAGCGAGCGGCGGTGACGGGCACGCTCGGTGGTGGGGAAGAGAGCAAGATAGGGGAGGGGAGAGAGAGCAGTGAGTGAGGGAGAGGAGAGAGAGGTCTCGGGGCGTCTCCATGGCGTCGCGAGGATGTTGGGGAGGCTGCCACCGCGAAGCAGGAGGTGGAGTCCTCTGCGTGCGTGTGTGCTACTTTGCCTCTGCCTACTGGCAGAGGTTGAAGACAGCCGCTCTGCCACGGTGGGCTGGACTGGTGCAGCTGGGCCGGCTACAGGTAAGTGGCCCAGGTACGGGTCTCTTCTTTCTCTCTTTTCTATTTTTTCTGTTTTCTATTTTTCTGCTTTATGTTTGCAAACTAAATACCAACCAAAACACTTTGGTTAATTCTGCAAATTTTTGTGAGGAATATTTGAATTATTTTCAAACCACACAATAAATTTCGGAATATTTGGAGCAACCAATATTTAATGGTAACTTTTAAACTCCAACTCAAATACCTTAATGATTTAATTCAATGACCAAAATGTCCTAGAAAAATATGCATCGTCTCTGGTAGAGGCTTTCACCTTTTTCCATAAATCATGAACATTTTAAAAGGATATTTTGAGGCCATTGAAAATATTTTGGTTGAACCTATTTGAGTTCTTCTGGTGCTAGGGTTTTATCATCCCCATTTCAACTTTAATTGAAAACTAACATGATGCATGGATGCTTTAATGCAACTAATGACAAGCAAATTCTAGGGCTATGACAACTCACCCCCACTAAACAAGAATCTCGTCCCGAGATTCAAGGCGTGAGTTAAGAAGACAGAGGGTCACAAGCTAACAAGATTTCCAAGATCCAACTGTCCTTCTCGAAGATGTTGATTCATTGCATCATCTTGATCTCGACGTCTTGATTTGAGAACTTCATCCAACATGAAAACGAGAGGAAAGGGAGAATTTTAGAAGAATCGATCTTCTTGAGGTTTGAGCAACTTAGGATTATCACAAGGATCACAAGATCAACTCACGGAATGAGACGTAGAAACATCTCTGGAGCTGAGAGGCAAAACATGCATTAGGAGGGACGGAAGAAACAATTTGATGAGGGTTTCAAAGTAGCAAGGAAGCAATTACCATGATCCCATAACGGCTCATAGAATTATTCCCTTGAATGGCAAAAAAGGATTAATTTTGATATCTAGATCACTGAAACTCTTTATACCAGCCTAAGGCAATCACAATCGATCGTTTAGCAGAGTTCAAAGGAATGACATATCCGAATTCGAATGGATGATGTGGACTACCTTATTGAAGACAACATGATGAATGATTTTGATTATCATCGGAAATGGATGGGACCCATGGTAGGACCACTTTTGAAGATGATACTGGACAGCAACTGCTGAGAAGGGCAACCCATGGAAAACTGGCACAATGGCGGTGCGGGCTGGGGACAAAATGCAAATGTTGGGAATGTTCCAACCATCATATCCGCCCGAGATTCAGATCTAGTTGGTAATGGGATATTTCAGACAACATGTCTTGAAAGAAAGTTTGCAACACAAACTGACGAGATGGCGTTGCGAGATTCTCGGGAAATGAACTACGGTAGTGAGCTCCAAAACATGAGCGGGTTCTGCTACACACATGTGGACACGCTGTCCCAGACAAGCATGACCACGTGGTAGTCTTCAACAAAACACTACCGAGTTCTGGTTGCGAACCATCAACGAGGATATCGAAGTCCTTTGATAAGTCCAGATTAGCTCTTATGAAGGAACTCCTTCTCCTTGAACAAATTAGTCAGTGGCTTGGTGTACTAGGAGATACATATGGAATGGAGGTAGCTAGCCTGTCAAAACATAGCATACTTCGCACATGCATGACTAACTTGGGATGGTACTAGAGGAAACAGAAACAATCTTTCTCGAACCCACAGCGGCAACTTGCACCAAATGCACGTGAATCAAAGAAAGTCAGTTCTTTCATCCAACATATGCTTCATGAACGGAACACAAAGGCATTGCTTACAAAGTTTCCAACACTAGCTTTAATGTTCAACGCAAATCATGGAGATGATAATTATGTTGCCGATGGTCTCAACAACAATTCATCCAGGTTTCCATATAAATGGAGTTCCACGATTAAGTGAACACGGTGATAGTATTGGTCAGACCAAAAGATGTAATGGTGTATGCTCGAGGGATCAACCACGAGTAAGACAACATTACGAACATGATTGGTTCTGATTTGATTTGATGATAGCCCATGCTCAATTCAAAGTCTGGACAAGACAATAGCTCCAAAAATTGATCCCTAGGACCAATCGATGAATATATCATCTTTGTTCAACACACACACAACACAAGACATCCCTTTAAATGAACTAAGTTAGGTAAGCTTTTATCTTCCAACTCTCCAAGTTGTTGTTTAGCTTAACCAACTAGCTCAGGGTATCCAACACAGATTCTACGAGAAGGGGTGGTTTATAAGAAAACCAACTTGATCACGAGCTCAACATAATAGTCAGAGAGAAGCCTGGTAATACTTCCGAGAAGATATTCAGAAAATCATGAACCACCGATATGTTACTAAGCTCGAGAACAATCTCGCCTTTCAGGGCAAGACGATATGATCAAGAGAGCGAGGGACTGACACAATCCTAACTCATTGATTGAAGAGTGCACCAGGAAAAATGGACTAGGTAGCATGATCAGTCTTAGAATGATAATTCAGTAAGCAGCACGATAAGAATGAGAGTATTTTCCATTAACTACCAAGAAACGGAGTTGCTAGGAGTATTGACTTTGCACATCACAGTACACTTGTCGGCATTCTGGTTACAAGAACACAGGAACCGAGGAATGAACAATGATGGCAAGAAGTACTACTGCGT